>NW_027507789.1:85301951-85392384 GCF_037356315.1 Lithobates pipiens | reverse complement strand
AAAGACTTGATTTAGGGAGAAAGTAGTTTATATGGCAAGACTAGATGTTTAGAGGGCAAGGCCGCAGAAGGATCGAGACATTTCGGACTGTGGGTCGGGAATGTACCGAGCGAAGCAGGTGGATTTCCATCTGTCCAACTTTCTGATCACGTGTTCTGAAACTCCGTTGCGTGAGGCTGCTGATGCTGCTCCAATGCGGAAAAGAATGTCCTGAGTAACGAGCGGGGTCAAGGCCTAAATTGCATAGGAGGCTCTTGACGTGACTGATAAACTGGTTGCTGCTTAGGGGTCTAACTGGAAATGGTAATAACGGGCTGTCAGGTGAAGGATCAGGTAAGTGCGCTAGTAATTGGTCCAAGGCGGCCACAGGGCACCAGGTATTGAAGGTTTCAAAAAACTTAATGTCCATCCCTGGGCCCACCTGTTTGTTTTAGACACCTCTAGATGTAGGATGAAGAAGGTTTTGTGGGCGAGTGAGGTGCCGCCTGCATAGCGTCTGTCATATCTCTGTTTCTCCAGTTAGCCATAAACCAACATAATTTCCAATTCCAGTGCCTCCCATTCGTCATCTCTTCGGCACCCAGGACATTTACAAAAGTATTGTTACCGTTGGTGGCTTTCCTCAGAGAAAAGGGATTACGCATCCACCATTATCTGGACGACATCCTACTTTTAGCAAAGGATCAAGAGACGTTTGATTCATCACCGAGAGATCCTCTTACAACCTCCAGAAGTGGGTGGATAATCAATTGGGAAAAGAGCTGTCTGCGACCCACACAAAATATGATATTTTTAGGGGCAGATCTAAACACCAAAACAAACAAGATACAGCTCCCACAAGAGAAGATCCGGCCTCTGATACAGAAAATGCAGAAGCTGCTATCAAGGAATCACTTACCAGCCAGAGCCTGTCTGAGTGTACTAGGGTCCATGTCCGCAACCATACCCATGGTGCGATGGGCACAGTGACACATGAGAACCTTACAGAACTCATTCCTCAGGCAGTGGGATGGAGTCTCAATGCGTCAGCCCATCTTCATCTCCAGATCGGTGAAGCAATCAATATGGTGGTGGACGCGCCCGAGCAATCTCAGGAAATTACAGCATAGAGAAAACACCACTGAAGGAGAAACAAACGGCGGCCATGACAGGGGACTACAAGAGACAGCAATCCCAAAGGTAGAGAAAAAAAGGGAATATAAACCACCACTTACTATAGCAATAAAAGATGGATATTATTTAAATAAGAGGAATTAATAGGCAAAGGAAGAAGGGGAGTCCACTGCAAAGGTAAAAAAGCTTCTTTAAAGCTTTGGTAATGCCAGAAATCCAGTAGCCCCTTGAGACCACCAGAGCGGGGGTTCCCTCCATAGAAGCTCCTTTAGAGACTGTACAGGAGGGACTTCCAAACAGGAGATGCTTGAACCTGCTGGGGCGAATGCGGTAGAGGCTTATTCATCTGTAACAGGAAAACTCTGTCCGTCCAACCTGTCAGGTGAGGATAAAAAAGAGAATGCAGCAGGGTGTCTCCCCTTCAAATTTATAGTTAATCCAATCCTGTCAGGTTGTGGGGGCGGAGTCACAACCCAGTGTGTGCTGCCATGAAGGCGTCAGGAAAATGGTTTCAAACAAATCGTGTATGGGATGTCCTGTATCAGAACTGACCATTCTTTTTTTCTACTTATTAGCATTGAGGTCGTTATAGGCCTCCAAAGTCAAATAATGTGACATATCTCCAAAACGCTACAGTAAAATGGTTTCAAATAAGTTGTGCATAGTGTATGGGATGTCCTGTATCAGAACTGACCATTCTTTTTTTCTACTTATTAGAATTGAGGTCGTTATAGGCTTCCAAAGTGAAAAAACGTGACATATCTCCAAAACGCTACAGTAAAATGGTTTCAAACAAGTTGTGCATAGTGTATGGGATGTCCTGTATCAGAACTGACCATTCTTTTTTTCTACTTATTAGAATTGAGGTCGTTATAGGCTTCCAAAGTGAAAAAACGTGACATATCTCCAAAACGCTACAGTAAAATGGTTTCAAATAAGTTGTGCATAGTGTATGGGATGTCCTTTATTATAACTGACCATTCTTTTTTTCTACTTATTAGAATTGAGGTCGTTATAGGCCTCCAAAGTCGAATAAAGTGACATATCTCCAAAACGCTACAGTAAAATGGTTTCAAATGAGGTGTGCTTAGTGTATGGGACATCCTGTACTAGAACTGACCATTCTTTTTATCTACCTATTAGAATTGAGGTCGTTTTAGGCCTCCAAAGTCAAATAATTTGACATATCTCCAAAACGCTACAGTAAAATGGTTTCAAATGAGGTTTGCTTATTGTATGGGATGTCCTGTACTAGAACTGACCATTCTTTTGTTCTACTTATCAGAAATTAGAACTTTATAGGCCTCCAAAGTCGAATATTGTCATTTATCTCCAAAACCCCACAGTGAAATGGTTTCAAATGAGGTGTACATAGGTATGGGACGTCCTGTAGTAGAATTGACCTTTATTTATTTCTACTTATTAAAAATTAGGTCGTTATAGACCTTCATAAAGTCGAATAACGTGACATATCTCCAAAACGCTACAGAAAAATGGTCTCAAATAAGTTGTGCATAGTGTATGGGACGTCCTGTAACTGACCATTCTTTTTCTAAATAATTTAAATGAGGTCTTCAGTGCCTTCTCATAAGCGCATATCAATGAAGGAGAAAAATTACTCGTTTGCAAAATTTTATAACTATGAATTTTAACACTATGAAACATTATTAATTTTCTTTTTTTCTAAATTTTCCATTTTTTTTGTTTGTTGTTTTAGCAAAAAAAAATAAAAAATAAAAAAACCCCATATGTGATTAAATACCACAAAAAGAAAGCTCTATTTGTGTGAATAAAAATGCTAAAATTTCATTTGAGTACAGTGTTGTATGACCGTGCAATTGTCATTCAAAGTGTGACACCACTGAAAGCTGAAAATTGGTCTGGGCAGGAGGGAAGTTTAACCCTTTCATGACTAAGCCTATTTTTGGCATTTGGTGTTTACAAGTTAAAATCCATATTTTTTTGCTAGAAAATTACTTAGAAAATTACTTAGAAAATTACTTAGAACCCCCAAACATTATATATATATATATTTTAGCAGAGACTCTAGAGAATAAAACAAGTATTGTTGCAATATTTTATGTCACGCGGTATTTGCGCAGCGGTGTTTTAAACGCAACTTTTTGGGAAAAGTGACATGAATTCATGAATAAAAAAAATAAAAAAAACAATAAAATTAGCCCAATTTTTTTCCATAATGTGAAAGATAATGTTATGCCGAGTAAATAGATACCCAATAGATACCAAACATGTCACACTTTATAATTGCACGCACTCGTGGAATGATGACAAACTACGGTACCTAAAAATCAAATTTTTTTTTCCGGTTACCAGGTTAGAGTTACCGAGGTCTAGTGCTAGAATTATTGCTCTCGCTCTGACGTTCGCGGCGATACCTCATATGTGTGAACACCGTTTACATATGCGGGCGCGGCTTCTGTATGCGTTTTCTTTGCTGCGCGAGCTCGCTGCGTCGGGGGGCTAAAAGATCCCCGATTCCTCCTTTACACTTCAAAGTATTCAGATCGCCGAAAACGGCGATTCTGAATACTGTATATTTTTTTTAATCCGGCACCATTGGCAGCTGAGTAAACGGGAAGTGACGTCATGACGTCGCTTCCATGTTTACAATTAGGAGACTGGAATGACGCTGCTTACGGCTTCATTCCAGTCCCTCCCTAGCCGCTGGAAGCGGCAGATGTGAGATCGGTGCTCCCGATCGAACGGGAGCACCGGTAAGAGCGGTGGGAGGTCCCCTCCCGCATAACAGTCGATCGGCTTTTAGCCGCATCGGTTGTTATGGCTGGAAAGCCAATCGCCCGCTCAGAAAAACGGTACCGGGATGATGCCTGCCGGTGCGGGCATCATCCCGGTATAACCCCCGGAAGCCGAGTACGCACATCTGCGTACGCTCGGCGGCAAGGGGTTAAGTGCCCAGTAAGGAAGTGGTTAAAAAAGGATAAAGATAGAAAAGAGAAAGATAATAAAAAAAATAAACGCTTGTGCTGTAAACGTTTTCATAAAACAATGAAAGAGATAAATAAAGATTGAAAGAGAGAGAGTGAGAGAGAAAGAGAAAAAAGAAAGAAACAGAGAAGAAAAAAATAAAGAATGAAAGCAAGAGAGCGGGAGAGAAATAATAAGAATAATTAAGAATTCAAGAGAAAGAGAGAGAGAAATAAAGACAGACAGGGGCAACTCAAGCACTCTGAAAGCGAGTTCTCTCTCTGCTGTTACTGAAATTACCGCAGGGGCGTACCTAGAGCATTTGGCACCCGGGGCGGATCCTATATCTGACACCCCCCACCTTGAAATGTAAAAACATCACATTGTGCCCCCATGCATCCTTCAATATCTTTTTGTCACTACTGTGTACGCCCTCTCCACAGCTGCACCTCTGGACCCCTTTACATTACACGGCACCCTGCACCTCTGGACCCCTTTACATTACACGGCACCCTGCACCTCTGGACCCCTTTACATTACACGGCACCCTGCACCTCTGGACCCCTTTACATTACATGGCACCCTGCACCTCTGGACCCCTTTACATTACACGGCACCCTGCACCTCTGGAGCCCTTCACATTACACGGCACCCTGCACCTCTGGACCCCTTCACATTACACGGCACCCTGCACCTCTGGACCCCTTCACATTACACGGCACCCTGCACCTCTGGAGCCCTTCACATTACACGGCACCCTGCACCTCTGGACCCCTTCACATTACACGGCACCCTGCACCTCTGGACCCCTTCACATTACACGGCACCCTGCACCTCTGGACCCCTTCACATTACACGGCACCCTGCACCTCTGGACCCCTTTATATTACACGGCACCCTGCACCTCTGGACCCCTTTACATTACACAGCACCCTGCACCTCTGGACCCCTTTACATTACACAGCACCCTGCACCTCTGGACACCTTTACATTACACAGCACCCTGCACCTCTGGACCCCTTCACATTACACAGCACCCTGCACCTCTGGACCCCTTCACATTACACAGCACCCTGCACCTCTGGACCCCTTCACATTACACAGCACCCTGCACCTCTGGACCCCTTCACATTACACAGCACCCTGCACCTCTGGACCCCTTCACATTACACAGCACCCTGCACCTCTGGACCACTTTACATTACACAGCACCCTGCACCTCTGGACCTCTTTACATTACACAGCCCTTGTACCTCTGGACCCCTTCACATTACACTGCACCCTGCACCTCTTGACCCCTTTAAATTACACAGCCCTTGTACCTCTGGACCCCTTTACATTATATGGCACCCTGCACCCCTTCACATTACACAGCACCCTGCACCTCTGGACCCCTTTACATTACACAGCCCTTGTACCTCTGGATCCTTTCACATTATACGGCACCCTGCACCTCTGGACCCCTTTGCATTACACTGCACCCTGCACCTCTTGACCCCTTTAAATTACACAGCCCTTGTACCTCTGGACCCCTTTACATTATATGGCACCCTGCACCCCTTCACATTACACAGCACCCTGCACCTCTGGACCCCTTTACATTACACAGCTCTTGTACCTCTGGATCCCTTTGCATTACTCTGCATCCTGCACCTCTTGACCCCTTTAATTACACAGCCCTTGTTCCTCTGGACCCCTTTACATTATATGGCACTCTGGACCCCTTCACATTATACAGCAGCCTACACCTCTGGACCCCTTTACATTACACAGCCCTTGTACCTCTGGACCCCTTTACATTATATGGCACTCTGGACCCCTTCACATTACACAGCAGCCTACACCTCTGGAGCCCTTTACATTACACAGCCCTTGTACCTCTGTATCCCTTTACATTATACGGCACCCTGCACCTCTGGACCCCTTTACATTACACAGCCCTTGTACCTCTGGACCCCTTTGCATTACACTGCACCCTGCACCCCTTTACATTATATGGCACCCTGAACCTCTTTATATTACACAGCAGCCTACACCTCTGGACCCCTTTACATTACACAGCCCTTGTACCTCTGAACTCCTTTGCATTACACTCCACCTCTGGACCCCTTTACGTTACACAGCTCCCTGCTGCACCTCTGGACCCCCCTTACAGAACCCCCTAACAGTTCTAGACTCCCTGCACTTTACACAGACCCCCCACTACAGTGTAGACACCCCATTACAGTGCAGACCCCTACAGTGCAGACCCCCCCTACAGTGTAGACCCCCACTACAGTGCAGACCCCTACAGTGTAGACCCCCCACTACGGTGCAGACCCCTACAGTGTAGACCTCAACTACAGTGCAGACCCCTACATTGTAGATCCCCCCACTACAGTGTAGACCCCCCATTACAGTGTAGACCCCACACTACAGTGTAGACCACACTACAGTGCAGACCCCCCATAGTGCAGACCCCTACAGTGCAAACCCCCCACTACGGTGCAGACCCCTACAGTGTAGACCCCCACTACAGTGCAGACCCCTACATTGTAGACCCCCCCACTACAGTGTAGACCCCCCACTACAGTGTAGACCCCACTACAGTGCAGACCCCTACAGTGTAGACCCCCCACTACAGTGCAAACCCCCCACTACGGTGCAGACCCCTACAGTGTAGACCCCCACTACAGTGCAGACCCCTACATTGTAGACCCCCCACTACAGTGCAGACCCCTACAGTGTAGACCCCCCACTACGGTGCAGACCCCTACAGTGTAGACCCCCCACTACAGTGCAGACCCCTACATTGTAGACCCCCCATAGTGAAGACCCCTACAGTGTAGGCCCCCCCCAGTACACAACCTCCCTACAGTGCACAGACCCCCCTAACACAATACAGCCCCGTTCAGAACACACATGGAGAGCCCAAGGTAATAGCTTTGCATCCGAGCCAGTCTGCACACCCGGGACCCAGCACAACGATCATGCATGCAGGGGGAGAGGGGAGGCGGCTTCACTGTGCTCGGCTGTGACAGCCGCTGTAGAGACTGATCTGAGCCGAGAAGGGGTTGTGCCGACTGGCCTCGCAGCCCCACCCCCCTTAAACTCGGGGCGGGCTGTGTGTGTGTGTGTTTTGTCACTACCGTATTCCTCGTAATAGGCGCACACACCTTTTGTTTTTGACTGCTGGCTAGACCGTGCATTTGCAAACCACGGCTGGCTTGACCGCAGTGTCTACTGTCACCATGAAGGCACTTGGAGGGAGAATATTCCTTTTGAAATATATACTGTAGATTTTATCTGGAATTTCATACAATTCACCATTTTGTTAAAGGGGTTCAGGAGAAGCCTGTATTTTTTTCCCCCAATGACTTTTGCCTGGTGAACATATTGGAGTACAATCCTTTCCCCTCCTCACTGGGCAAAACAAAGGAGACTACTTTCTGTATTAGTAATATTTCTGTTGGACAGTTCTGTTCTTTCTGCACAATGTGACAAGATATTTGGATGGCAGAGTGCTGGAGAATTCTATGGCATATCCCCCTTCAATTGTGCGGAAGACAAACCTGTTCGCAGTTCTGTCATTGGTTTAAATATGAAGCCAGTCTTCGTCCCCCCACCCATCTGTAAGCAGTCATTGCTTTTTAGTGGTGGTGGAAAGTAGCTTGAGAATGAAGCCTTCTTTGTTTTTCCACTTGAAAAAGACCATTGTTTCTTAGTGTCTTTAATATTTCTTCTTCGCTGACATGAGAAGGTTTTGTTCTACCTTTTCTTAGGCTGCAGGAACTCTTTTTCTTGTCTGCTGATCTGTTGAGCACAGACTTGAAATCAGGCCTAAATAGGAGTTTGCCTGAGAAGGAGATGCTGCAGTTTGCTTTTCAAGGTGGCATTCCTTGACCAGGCTTTCAGCCCCAAACCTTGCAGGCCAAGTTGACTAGGGTCATGGGTCATGTAGTTACTTATACTGATTCTGCTGAACCATCTGCTATAAAAACTGCTGCCCTTCTTAGCATAGGGATTGCCTTCAACAGTTCTTCTCTTGATGTACCCCTCCTCTAGAGGATTCTGGAACTGGTTGAGCCACAGTAACAGAGGGCGCACTGTGCAGGTTGATGCTATTGCAGGGTTAAAATAAAGTTAGAAGCGCTTGCTTCCCATGCCTTTTATAGCAGGGATTCGTCCATTTTGTCTATCAGGTCCTTTAGGCTGGGTTCACACTTAAAATGGATGTGGCTGACGACAGGGGTCCAGTGTGTCCCTGTTCTCTATTTCAGGGACGAATCAGGCCCGAAGTTTTGCCTGAATTCAGACCTGAAACGAAGTCAAAGACACACAGGACCCCTGTGCAATCTGCTCCGGAGATGTGTTAACTGGCTCCATTAAGAGGCGGTCACAATCTCCTGTCAGGTGAATTGGATGTGGCGAAATACGCATTCCAATTCGCACTAGTGTGAACCCAACCTCATTGTTCATGAGTATTCAAATGAAAGGTTGGTTTTGTTTGTCACTTTGAAGAATAATGTGTTGATTTTAGGTCATTTGTCCCAGGGTTTTATGTAGTCTTCTGTGAAGGGGTATCTGCACTTCACAGATGCCAGTGCAAACAGTTGCTTTTCTGAGTCTTCCCACTCTTTTTACGATGTCTTTTAGGGTTTGATGCACTGAAAAGGCCCTGGGTTTCTTCAGATGTAGCACCTTGTACATTTCATCATGAAGAGAGTGTTTTGCACGCTCTTCTTCAATGCCTAAAGTATCCACAATGGCAGCAGCTCTTCTGTATCTTCCATGTGGAGAGAAGCCTCTGAATGGGAGTCCTTGGCATCTTCTTCCTGCTCAGGTCTGCTAGCTTCTTCCCAGCTGCAAGAGAATGGGGGCTAGACTGGATGAGAGGTTACTACTGGTAGAAGAGCCTGCTGGGTATTGCAGTGCTGGCCGCCCTCAGCTGCCCCATCAGCAGTATGGGTGGACACATACCTGCTGTAGGAAAGAGGGAGAGAAGTATTTTGCGAGGTAATGTGAAGCAAGTGGTATGGCTGGGATAGTCTATGATAAAAGTCCAATAAATGTTCATAGGGTAGAAAGATAATTCACATGGGCTGCCGGTCCAAGAGAAGAAGCAAGCTCTTAGTCACTGGAAACAAGAAAGGACAGGTTTCTCTAAGTGCAGTATCTTACAAGCAATATATTTAAAAGCAAAATAGTATCCACTTGTCAGAAACCATAAATCAGACTGAGACAGAAGTACAATTAAATCACACTTCTTTATTAAATAAAATAAAAAGGTAAATAGAGAAAGTGTAGTCAAAGCCTAGCCAGAGTCCAGTAACTGGATCCAGTAGCCCAGCCAGTCCAGAGTTCAATAACCAGATCGGGTAATCAGCTAGGCCAGAAGTCAGGGATCCAAGTAGAGCAACAGCAAGCAGGATAAGGAGCCAGAAGAGATGTCAGCAATCCAGTCTTGAACAGAACCGCAGGAGATGGTTTCTTGTGATGTGACCAAGGCGAAGGCACATATGAAGTGATCTGGACAGCTTTAAGTAGGCAGGTCAGACGAGCTAGATAAGGAACAGCTGGTAACTGTGGAGAGAGATGGGCGCTGGCAATTAGCTGACAGCTGAGCAGCCAGCCCAGGGAAGGAAGGGCTAAGCCAACCCTGACACCACTCACATGGTATAAATGGAGATCAAGTATATCTGGAGGATAAGGGGGCATCCATGGTGCTGGTGTCTGTTCTGATGGTACTCAAGCTCTTTGCAAGCCATCCCATGTAGCTGGAGGGAGGCTGGACAGTCCGGACTGGAGAGGAAGGCAATTGATAGCAGAGCCGGGTGTTGGAGCACAGCGTGACATGCAGCACCAACCGGAAGGAGTCCCCAACAGGAAGTGATGAAGCGCTCCTTTCTCAAGCTGGTAGATGGGACATCATCAAGACATTATCAATACAGGGCATAAAATCCCTCCAGCTTGGCTGGACATTCTCAAAAAGAACACCACATACAAAGAATATTCCCTCATTAAAAAAATGTAGGAAAATGTTGCCAGGATCTTGATCACTATGATAACAAAATATTGTAATGGAAACAGGTAACCCCACAACCCATCAACCCCTGATGTCCCTTTCCCTTGCTCCAGTCAGCCAGAGCAGGTATCCTACAGAGAACTAAATAGGACTACCAGACCCCTCTTCCACATCAGAGGAATTTCAGACCCTCCGCCATAAGGACCACCAGGCCAAAACCACTCAGATATCCTTACAGCCCTCACACCCAAACAACCACAATAAAACAGAATAACAAAAACATAACCAAAAATAATAATAAAAACATGTATTACTATAGTAACAGACAAGAGACTATACAATCCAAAAACTCCAGTCCTAACAGATCTCCCCTACCACAACTAACATCAGCACCTTAGGGGGAACTAAGACCCATATGCCTATTGCTTTTAATTCCACCCTTATTGAAAATAATTATTCCACTTGCCCCAAGCCACATATATCAGACAAGAACACTAGTCGCATTGTACAATCCAGTAGTAATTTACCACAGGTTTGTTCTGAAATTGACTCACAGTTAACACCCTAGATATCCTCTCCATATTCTATTAGTAGAAGGCCCCTTCCCCCCACAACCAACAAATGCAAGAAACAAACAACCCAAACTGTGAAAATCTTCAATTTGCTTTCTCATCCATTAACATTAGAAGAGACCTCACTCCTCAATAGGAGGTCTAAGTTTTGTTCCCACCATCCCCCTAATCCATTCTTATTGTTCAAAGATCTTAATAAATTCATCAGAAACTTGACCTTTAAAAGGTTCTTTCATGAAAACATTCAAATCCAAGACTGAGACACATCCCCTGTCCACTAACTTAGATGGAGATGAAGATGAATACAGCAATGATCTCATTATTGGTTTACATTATGTGAATTATTTCCTGCCTTACTGATATATTTGATCCTCATATTGACCTGCTTATGCAAACATCTTTCCATCTTTCCGTCCATTCAACATACTAATTTAAAACCCAAATAAGTATTTTATCCCACACATGCCAAGGGACCATTCTTGGAGGCCTTCTATAGAGTTGTTTATGCAGAAGTTCTCCAATTATGGAAGAAGATTGAACACAACAAATATGCCATGCATAATCTTAGCCCTGCAGAGTCACTAGCTTTTCAGTCTTACACTAATCGCTCCGATCTCATCATGAAGTTGGCTGATAAAGGGGGAGGTATAGTCAATCACACAAGACAAGTTAGACTATATCTTAGAAGCTAAGAGACTACTCTGTATGTAAAATGTGAAATTTTGGCAAACATGGTCAGAAACACTTTACGGTTAAAGGAAAGACATATCCTATTAAAAACTACTATAATTACTCTACAGATTATATATAACATTTTATATTGCCTCACTTGCCCACGTGGTTTAATCTTAGTGGGCCACACTATCCGCCCTGCCAACATTTCGGTGAACATTGACGATTCATTTAAGGCAGTAGTAGTATACATCGTGTGCCCCATCATTTCTTAGAGGTGCACAACAAATCCACCTCAAGCCTGCAGGTATGGATTATCAAGGCCATGTCCTGGGGTCACCCTGATGAAGAGCATTTTGCCCAGCTGTGCCACAGGGAGACTTTCTGCATCTACACCCTTGACTTTTTGGCGCCAGGAGGCCTAAAAGAGGAGCTTGAAATTAATACTATCCTCTAAACCAGGGATATGCAGTTAGTGGACCTCCAGCTGTTGCAGAACCACAAGTCCCATGATGCATAGCAAGACTCTGACAGCCACAAGCATGGCACCCAGAGGCAGAGTCATGATGGGATTTGTAGTTTTGCAACAGCTGGAGGTCTGCTAATTTCATATCCCTGCTCTAAACAATACTGTTAGTTATTTAAAATCATCAGCGTCTTAAATGCCCCAGAGTCATGGATGCACTTTTTCTATTGAATGCACCTTATTTTATTCTTTTTTGAAGTAATGTTTTTGATTCATACACGGTCACAGTAATATTTATATATTTTATTACGTTTATATTTAGCTAAGGAGATGGATCACTGAGGTTATGCTCTAAGTCACGTATATTTATGTATACACTTTTTCATGCTTTTATGTGATTTGTGATCACTATCGGATTTTTCAGCATTTCCACATTTATAGTTATTTAGTTATTTTGGTAGGGCAGAAGTCCTTTTTATATGAATTTAATTTTATACATCCATAAGATAATAAGACATATAACAATTTTTTTCAATTTGACATTTTTATTATGATTTGTCCACTTGCATACCTGTTTGGTCCCTAAGGCGTTAATAACCATAGAGCCAGATCCATAAATCAGCTCCGCCTTTCCCGGCCACCAGCTTGAGAAAGGAGCACTTCGGTACACTTCCTGTTGTACAGCGCATGTTGCGTCAATTCCTGCTGAGGACTCTTTCCGGCAGTGTTGGCAACCCCCCAAAGTAAAATTTACTGGCAAGACCCCAAAATTTACAAACGCCAGCAATTGTTTACTGACAAAGATCATGACATTTACTGGCAGAGCCATATTTTTTACTGGCACTGAAAAAAAGTACCTACAATGCCTATTTTCAGTGCTAAACAGTGCAAATATCAATATGTAAACTATAAACATGTAGCTAGTGCTATTAGCAATGTGTTTAAGTTAAAAAAAAAGTAAAAAAAAAAAAATTTCTTCATTTACATGGTACAGGAGGGGGTCAGGGGCTGTGCGGATAGAGTACAGGGGTCAGAGGCTGTGCCGACAGAGTACAGGGGTCAGAGGCTGTGCCGACAGAGTACAGGGGTCAGAGGCTGTGCCGACAGAGTACAGGGGTCAGAGGCTGTGCCGACAGAGTACAGGGGTCAGAGGCTGTGCCGACAGAGTACAGGGGTCAGAGGCTGTGCCGACAGAGTACAGGGGTCAGAGGCTGTGTGGACAAGGTACAGAGGTCAGAGGCTGTACGGACAAGGTACAGGGGTCAGAGGCTGTGCGGACAAGGTACAGTGGTCAGAGGCTGTGCAGACAAGGTACAGGGGTCAGAGGCTGTGCAGACAAGGTACAGGGGTCAGAGGCTGTGCAGACAAGGTACAGGGGTCAGAGGCTGTGCAGACAAGGTACAGGGGTCAGAGGCTGTGCAGACAAGGTACAGGGGTCAGAGGCTGTGCAGACAAGGTACAGGGGTCAGAGGCTGTGCAGACAAGGTACAGGGGTCAGAGGCTGTGCAGACAAGGTACAGGGGTCAGAGGCTGTGCAGACAAGGTACAGGGGTCAGAGGCTGTGCAGACATGATACAGGAAGGGGTCAGTCTCTGTGGATCATTCTGCTCCTGCTCAGTCGCTCTGTCTATCTGTCCTCCCTCCTCCTCCATACTCGGCTCAGTATAGCTTATTCACTATATCTTCACGTTGTTTTGCTGCCAAGTAGCAGGACAGTGACCCTGCAGCATGCTGACCCAGCAGCGGGCACAGCGCACCGAGATCCCAGCTGCAGATTCTACGGGGGTGCGTGTCCACTGACACATGCCACGTCTAGCCGATAGGTACCCCCCACCACCTGGCACTGCACAGGTTACAGGCACGGCACCGAGTAATGCAAGTGTCATCTGCAGGGGGGGGGAAGTGACAACTCAGCAGGCATCCCCAGACCCCTGTTGTGGTGAGGCGCCACCGAGGACGAGCGCCAGCTATTCAAAAATGGTGGCAGGCAGCGATATTACATCACTGTGCATGCGCCCACCCGTAGCGCCCGGCTGAGCATGTAAGAGTTCTCCCGAGCCCGGTGTTCTGGCAGATAGTGTCCTGCCATCATATAGTGTCCGCCCCGTACTGCGCATGCACAGGGCAGAAGAAGCTTCGGAAAATCTCCGAAGCTGAACGGCGCCTGCGCCGTCAGTGGAGGTGGCAGCCCCACCATCCAAGCAGACATAGGCTCTTTTTTTATTCCTACTCTATGTCCACTTGGATGGTGGGGATAGAACCTGGACTCACGGCGCAGGCACCGTTCATCCTCGGCTATTTTCGGAATCTGTGTGTGCTGTGTACTGCGCATGCGCAGTACACAGCGGACACTATCCGATGGGGGACCATATATGATAAGACACCGGCAGGCTTCAGAACGGCGCATGCGCAGTAATGGAGTGAGCCTGCAGCCATCTTTTTTACAGGCACCGCTGCCCGTAACGGACATTTACGGCACCCCAAAAATGGAGTGAAATGTACGGGCTTCCTGTAAATTAACAGGTGGTTGGCAACACTGCCTTCTGGTCAGCGCTGCATGTCCCTCTGTGCTCCAACACCCAGCTCTGTCATCGGTCATCTTCCATTCCAGAGTGTCTGGCCTTCCTCCAGCTACATGGGACAGCTTGAAAAAAGTGCAAGTACCATCGGAACAGACACCAGCACTGTGGATGCCCCCTTATCCTCCAGATATGCTAGATCTCCATTTATACCATGTGAGTGAATACAGTTTTGCTTTTAAATAAATTGCTTGTAAGATACTGCACTTAGTGGCGCATGTCCCTTCTTGTTACATACCTGCTGTAGATACGCTCTCCCTCCGTGCAAAATTGCTGTGCTCCTGTACTTTTGGCAAGGTTTTGCAGGTTCCTGGGTTTGAAACCATCGCTTTGGCGAAACCAAGAACTGAGGCAAGGAGGTAGGTTTCAATTTTTTATGATGGTAGACATTGTGTTTCCTGTTTATAGGTAGAAGGAGCCCTCTCAGATGCTTCCCTGGAAGATGACCTGAGCAAAAACGTTTAAATTGGTATATTTAGGGGGCGTGTCCTGACGATGGCGGCGGACGTGTATTCCAATAGCTCCCTGCACTCACGGAGAAATCCACGCCATCCGCATTAAAACAAGCACTATTGGACAATCTTTAACCACCATTGGACTCAGTACAACCAGCCGCTCCTCCCTGGGCAACTATTTCGAGCGCTCTTGCTCCACGGACGCCTGTGTCCCTTCGCCGGAGATCCCTCTCGGCCGCCGCCATCTTACATCCATGAGGCCTCCCGGAGAGCTCGAACTCAGCATCCTCCTGAAGGTAAGGGACGACCATCTGTCCCCCTTCGGTTACTCTTCCGCACTCCGCATAAGATCCGGAGGCCGCCCAGTGCTTTCCTGAGCCTTGGGGTGCCGGCCTTTCCTGAGGCGGCTGCCCGGGGGAACGATCAGTGGCAGGCCCGGCCTTCTTTGGACGTTCATCTGTCCTCCCCAGCCATCCATCCTATCCTTGTACATGACTCAGTGGCCGCCCTGGGCTTCTACAACCCCGAGAGTACTGCTGCCAGCCCCAGCCTGATACGGTCTAATCAGGCCTGAGGATCCCCGGCCTTTCCTGAGTCGGCTACCCGGGGAAGTGATCCACAGCCGGCCTGGCCCTTTCTTGTGGCCATAGACTGCAATCCATAACTGGCCAGACCTCTTTTATATGGACCACACACAGAGGCTCAGAACAGGGCTTACTACCCCAACAACCATAGCCTCCCCTGAATCAACAGGCAGCCCAGGCTCGTATTATTAAGGCACCCTCTCCACCTCAGTGACCCCCAGGCTCAAAGGGATATCAATTGCCTTTATGAATCATCCCTGACTATATTGGGGAGAGTGCCTCAAATCCTTCAGATTGACCTTCCTCTACTTCAACAACAGGTCCTTTTTCTACTTTTAAAACCACTTTTTTTTTGGATGGGGAGCATGCGCGGCATGGAGCGGAGCGGCCGCACCTAAGGAGAGCTCCGGCATCCACGGGGCTTTCAGCCACAATCCCGGGGCTATAAACACCAGAAAACGCTCGTTTTTTTACACACCCCCGACGATAAGACTTTGTGCATGCCTAATTCGCAGACGGGTAGACGTGGGAGCCACCAGAAGTCCCGTTCTCTATACCCTCTCAGATCACAAACTCCAGGAAGCATGGCAAAAAATGGCGCCGGCGGCGGTCCTCCATCATCTGCTACCTTCCCTCATACTACAGAGCCTCTGCAACAAGACTCAGCTGCTGCAAACAACAGTGAGTACAATCCACTTTCAAAAGCAGAACTGGATGTTAGCTTAGAGGTGTTATATACTAAACTACATTCCAACTTTCAAGCTGAGATACAAAAATCTACAAACACACTGTCTCAGGAGATAGCAGCCATAGGAACGCGCACAGACCTGTTAGAAAACAAGCATGATGAGCTTTTAATGATTTCTCAAGGGAACATGAAACACTTTCTTCTGCATTTACACAGTTACAGGCACACGTGGAAGATTTGGACAATCGTAACAGAAGAAACAATCTTAGAATCAGAGGCGCTCCAGAATCGATCACAGATTTGATCGCCTATTCCACTAAACTATTCCAATCCCTGCTTCCTGACCAGGACCCTATCTCCTTTAAATGTGACCGAATTCACCGCGCTCTGAGGGCTAAACCTCCTCCTGACAAACCCCCCAGAGACATTGTCGTATGTCTCAAAGATTTTCTTATTAAAGAAGAAATAATGCGGGCAGCACATGGTATCAGAAACATCACATTGGATGGGGTACAACTGCAACTCTTTCCAGACATCTCCCAGGCAACGCTGGACAGACGCAGAAATATGAAGGGGATTACATCGGCTCTCTTCACAGCAAGAATCAGATACAGATGGGGCTTTCCCTTTAAGCTGATAATCCCTCATAATGGCACCACATATATAGCTACCAACATTCCAGAAGGAAGAGACATTCTAACTAAACTAGGCCTCCTGGACCCCAGCAACATTCCTCGCACCCCAGTTACACCACGTCCTGCTCCAATCTGGAACACCCCAGCTTCAAGGAGAGACGGTCGCAGAGCGAGACATGAAAGCGCACAATGGAACTAGTAGTCTTCCCTCTCTTACATGAAGATTGACCAAATATACTTCACTTGTATACCATTCTACCTCCAACAAGCAGAATATTCCCCCTTTTTTTTTTTTTTTTTTTTGCATTTTCAGACTTCTCTAACCTTAATAATTTTTCCCTTTTTTCCCTCTAACTTTTGTTTTCATTTTTTATATATATATATTCTCTTTTTTCTCCCCTGTATATTCAGCCCAACAATACAAAGGTTATTATCCCAGATTTCATAGTGATCAGAGCTGTTTTCAATACTACATTTAGTAGTTAGAACGGATTTCACAAATGTCACTCATTTATATATGTTCTTTTCTACCAAAGCTCTGGTTTACCCAATACTGCCATCTTGTGTCTATTTAGGGGAACTGCAGAACCTTTGACAGATTTTGGTTGAACACATTATGTTTGCTCTTTTTAAATCAACAAGAGGGCGGGCGTGTCTGGATGTGATACAGGGAGGACGTGTGCTGTTAGAGCTCCAGGAATCCCTGCTTGCTCCCCCTGTGTGTATATGGCTGGACACTTTTAAAGGGGAATACCTTGCTCACTCTACATGCTGCTGGACTGTGTCTGCTCTCTTTCAAGCCCTCCAGTAGCATTTTGCCAGCAGGGAAGGATTTGAGCTGGGCCCTCAGTCATCCTTGCTGTTTACTTTGTCATCCTGTGGCTGGACACTTTTAAAGGGGAATACCTTGCTCACTCTACATACTGCCGGACTGTGTCTGCTCTCTTTCCAGCCCTCCAGTAGCATTTAGCCACCAGGGATCTATTAGTGCTGAGCCCTCAGTCATCCTTGCCGATTACTTTGTCATCCTGTGGCTGGAGACTTTTAAAGGGGAATACCTTGCTCACTCTACATACTACCGGACTGTGTTTGCTCCCTTTCTAGTCCTTCAGTAGCAGTTTGCCACCAGGGAAACAGAGCTGTGCCCTCAGTCATCCTTGCTGATTGTTTTGTCATCCTGTGGCTGGAAACTTTTAAAGGGGTACACTTCCCTGCCCACTTCCCACCTTGCACAAGCTTGGCCTGCTTGTATAACCCCTCATGCCCTCCAAAAGGCAAGTCTGCCGCTAAGTAGGCTTCGCCGCAGCCTGCGCAGTGTCCAAGTGACTTTTTGAATCAATTTAAGGCGCTGATGGCGGACATGGAGCAGGCGGCTAATGATCCAGTGAATGATACTGCTGTTATCCTAGCGGCAATTGAGCAAAGTAGAACCTCATTGCTGGTCCGCATAGACCATCTGGCGGAGGAATGCAATCTCATAAGAGCAGACTTGGACAAGTTTAGGGGCAGACCTTCTGAAACCGAATCACGCATCTCAGCGGCAGAGGACGTTACTCACCGCCATGATGAAGCCATCCACAATCTACAACGTACTGTTCAAAATCTGGTGGCTAAATCAGATGACGCAGAAAATCGCCTAAGGAGGAACAATGTCAGGGTCCTGGGCCTTCCAGAGGGGGCGGAGGGGGAGCAACCGGCTGAATTTGCGGAGGGCTTCTTTAAGACACTCCTTCACTTGACTGAGGTTCCACCGACCTATGCGGTGAAAAGGGCTCACAGGGTCTGTCAGGGAACTCACCGTACGTATGCCTGTCCCCGTATAGCAGCAGTTCCCCTTCGTTCCAGGCGCCATGCGCAGTGTCCCCGTCAGAGACGTACGAGTTCCGGGAGGAACGGACGTATGCTAATCCGAACACGTGGACGTACGCCAATCCGAACACACGAAGGCACCCGCGCAAACTGAACGTGTGTACGTAGTCACGCACGGACGGCCACCTCCACCAATCCTGGCTCACTTCCCTCTATATAAACAGGATCTTGGCCTGACACCAATGCTGGATCGTCTTCAGCTACTCCTGAAAGACCTGATCGTTGCTCCTGTGACCTTGTTCCTGTGATCCTTGCTCCTGTGACCTTGCTCCTGTGATCCTTGTTCCTGTGACCTTGTTCCTGCTACCCATTCCTTGGATACCTTGTGTTTAGATCTCCTGGACTACCTCTGACCTCGGCTTGGACTTTCGACTTCGGCTTGCTTCCTGATTCTGTACCTCATTTGCTAGCACGTTACCAGACCCTTGCTCGTCCTTGACTACGCACCTGCCTCCTGTACTTGTACCGCATTGCCCGCCAGTTGCCGACCTTGCCTGTTACAGACACGTAGTGCTTCCTGCAGACCTGCTGGACTTCTGCTGCCTACCTCCGTGACCAGTCTACACCTCTTCTCCCGTGAGGACCCAGCATCTCCAAGGTCTTCAACTTGCACCTGCACCCTTTCGTTGTCCTCACGCTCCCTGTTCCCATCTCCAGGGGCGTGGAGACCGGAACCGTGCGAGAGGCCACCCTCAGCAGTCTGACTCCGCTGTAAGGTACGTGACAGGGTCCCAACTAGCCGGGGTCCTCCCGGGGCTCCTCCTAGGCCTTTCCTTGTACGGTTCCTGAATTATAGGGACCGGGACCGTATCCTGCGGGAGGCTCGCAAACACCAGACCCTGCCCTTCGAGAATACGGCGGTGCATCTTTACCCTGATTTCTCGGCTGACCTGCAGAGACGACGCAAGACCTTTACAGACATCAGAAGACGGCTCCGGGAAAGGGATCTGAAGTACTCCATGCTTTATCCTAGTCGGCTGCGGGTACAACATGAGGGTTCGGTGAAGTTCTTTGATTCCCCTGCAGAAGCAGATGCCTGGCTACGTTCACTATGATAGGCAAGATAAGGCATACTTGGTTGCTCTAGGGCGGGTTTGAAGTCCTTATTCTCTCCTTTTTGCCCTTTTTCTTTTGTTTTTTGTTTTGTTTTCCTCGGCTGCTTGCCGGAGTTCGGCTATTTTAGCTCCTGCGGGCTGAGTCTTACCCGTTATGCCGCTGTCGAGTTCCACCTGCTGATGGAGCCTGGTCCCCTTGGTTGGGGGTGGGGGGGAAGTTTGGTGGCTGGTGCCCCTTCTTCCTACCTACGTGTCTGTGGGCACCCTGATGTTGGGCTGTACCGCCCTCTGTTGCATCCTATGTCCCTATATGTAACTGGGCGCAGCAGATGGTGGGGACTGAGGAGGGGTACGGACTGTCTGGCTACCTACAGCAAGGACTGACGGGTCGGAAGCGGAGTTGGAGCTCCGGGCACATAGATGTTTTATCGTTAGCAACTACAGTTAGTTTTTGTTTTTCTATACCTTTTTGATTCAAATTTTTGTTTTTTGTCTGAAGGTCCTTCTGGCCTCACCGGTCATGCCTTCCAGGACTTTTTTTGGACAAGGTTTGGGGATAAGCTGCGTGTGCCTGTTTTGTTAGTTTGCCACACGGCAGCAGGGTGTTTATGGGGTTCAAGGGGTGGGGTGTTTAGTAAGTGCAGCCCTCCAGAATAGTATTATTACCTTTTATATGCATAGCTACATGTTTGCCCGGAAAGATCTACTGTATTTCTCTATGTTATGGTGTATACTTCGATGCCTATCTGAAAGGGTAATAAGAGATGATGGTGGGATCAATGTTTAATGTGCTCTCCTGGAATGTCCGAGGCCTAAATGACAGATTCCGTAGAGCTTTAATGTTCCAATTTCTAAAACCGATCAGTCCCCATGTGGTGTTCTTGCAGGAGACGCATCTGGATGGGAGCAGAGTGCTGGCCTTACACAGAGCCTGGATTCAGAGAGCGATACATGCAACATACTCCACCTACTCCAGGGGGGTATCGATTCTAATCAGTAAGGCGGTACCCTGCACCATACACCATGTGATCTCGGATCCGGGAAGTAGGTTTTTGGTTGTAGTTGCCGATATATACACATGCAAGATGGTTTTAGTTAATGTTTATGTTCCACCTCCCTTCCAGATTTAGATCTTGCATGACCTGTTGAGTAAATTGGCACCTTACATGCACCTTCCTCTCCTTATAGCCGGGGACTTTAATGCCATACTCTCCACCACTCTGGATTCCTCCAAAGCATCTAGGGTGGCTTCAGCTGACCTCTCTGCCTGGGCGGCTGCGGCTTCCCTGACGGAATTGTGGCGTTGGAAGAACCCCACCACTAGAGGCTACTCACACCTATCCATCTTTGGAAGCAGTGCTCGGGGTGCTTGGCAGATTTGCCGAGTTCTCTGGGCTACAAGTTAATTGGGAGAAGTCCAGTGCGATGGCTATTGACACGGAGGCCGGCGCTCTGGCGAACACCAGAGTTCTCATTGCGTGGGTGTGAGAGTGTCGCCGAGGGTGGGGGATTATCTGTCTCTTAATCTCCTTCCCTTGCTGACCAAAGTTAAGGTACAACTGGACGCATGGAAACATCTACCCCTATCCCTAATTGGCAGAGTTAACTTGCTGAAAATGAAAGTTTTGCCGATTTTTTTGTATTTTTTACGAAATTCGCCAATGTGGATCCCGTGCTCTTTTTTTCGGAGAGTTAACAGCATGTTCAGTTCCTTTTTGTGGGCCGCTGCACATCCCAGAATAAGTCTCCGCGTTTTGCAGGAGCCCTGGTGTCACGATCAGGGGTCAGGCTCGAAGAAGAATTGCTATAGAAGTTGCAGGATTACCACTAACCAGCAGGATCGGAACACAGGCCGTCACCCTGGCAGAAGACACAGGCTCACCTGAGGTGCGGAGTCTAAGTACTAACCGGTTTTCACCAGAGCTCCAGATGGTAGAGATGGATTTAGCTGCGTGTTAGTACCAGGTCGCGGTCCTCAGGATTGCCCCACCAGGAGGTGAGCAAGCCGGGGTTCAGTAGCGGATGAGCAGGTAAGGATCAAACAGAAGCATGGTCAGTAAGCAAGCCAAAAGGTCGGTAACCGATTGGGATCAGGCAGAAGCGTAGTCATGGAACAAGCCAAGGGTCGATAACGAGCAGTAGCAAATATAAGCGGCAGCAGAGAAGACGGGAGCGAGATACAGGCTGGAGATAGCACAATATTCTGGCAAGGAGGAGGTGCAGAGACATGGCTTATATCAGGAAGTTCATGGGAGGAACAAAGAGTTCAAGGTTCAGCTGAAATCAAGGTACAAGGCATTGTTGTCAAAAGGATCTGACAAGGAACTGTCCAGCATCTCAGATAGCTCAGAGAGAAGATTCATTGCCAGACACAGCCGAGGTCCCAGGTTCAAGTCCAGGTCCAGGTCCTGACACCTGGGGTCAAGGCGGCCTGGCACTGCCGGATCTCTTTAAGTATTTCATAGCTGGGCAGATGGTGGTCGCCAGGCGCTGGTTAGCAAGGGATGACGGGGACTCAGCAACGGTTCTAGAGGCAGCCCTTCTAGGATCGTACGAAGGTCTATCCTACTTGGTATACAGGGGCCCACGGGCTTCACAGTCTCCGACGGCTTCAATGCGAGTAACGGTCAGAGCTTGGGAAAAGGCACAGGTCTTGATGAAGCACACAGTGGAGAGTTGGTCACCAGACATCCCTCTTTGGTTTAATCCTAGACTGCCACATTTTGGTGCGATCCCTGACCCAGTGATATGGGCCAGGGTTGGCATTAAACAACTGAAACATGTAGTGGGGGGGACGAAGCTACTTATGTTTGACCAACTGAAAGTTAAATATAACCTTCCAAATTGGAAACTTTTTCGATACCTCCAGTTGCGGCATGCCTTTCTCTTGCAGTTCGGTTCTGAGGTGCTGGAGCTGGGAGTGTCTCCACTAGAGAGGTTGCTGTGGATGGAGGACTTGCTGAAGCCCCTGTCCGCAGTCTATAAAGAGCTGTTTGTAGACAGGCCAAAACCGGTGCAAAAATGTAGGGACACTTGGAGCGCCCTAGTGACAGACTTCGGGGGGGGGGGGGGGGAGGACTGGGACGACATGTGGGATCACCCATTTCAAACCCTGTTATCAGTCAGACAGACTTATTCAATTCAAAATTCTCCACAGGGTGTATTATACCCCTGTAAGACTAGCTAGGATGTATGGTACGGGATCAGCGGGATGCTGGCATTGTACAGCTGATCGCGCTGACTTTGACCATATATTCTGGCAGTGCCAGCAGATCGGGGACTTTTGGAAGGGAGTGACGCACACCATACAAACAGTACTCTCGGTGCCGATTCCTCTTACAGTTGCGGCATGTCTGCTGGGGCTGGTGGAGGAGTTAGCGCCTCGTAGGGCGCAGAGAACTATGATTTCCTTGTCCTTATTTTATGCACGCAAAGCTATTCTGTTATGTTGGAAAAAACCCGAACCGCCTAAGGTATCATTTTGGAAAAGCTTGATAAATAAAGCACTACCATTCTATAAGGCTACATATCTAAGTAGGGGATGCCCCAATAAATTTGAGAAAGTGTGGCAGGGCTGGTTGTATAACAAGGACACTTTGAATTAAATTCCTAGGTGGGGGGGGGGGGGCGACCCCCAACCAACTGGCTGGTTTAGGGGGCAGGGTGCTGCTCTAAGTCTTATTGGCTCCTTACTTTTCTCCGGGGGTCAGGAACACCATTACTGATGGGTAGTAAGCTTTCTGAGGGGTACAGCTGGTGTACATGGTATGTGATTTGGTGTTATTGGAGGGCTGCACGGGAGAGGTTTTTTGGGGGGGGGGAGGATGTGGGGAATATGTTTTGTATTACATGTGTTGAAACCTGTTAATAAACACAAATTTGCAAAAAAAATAAAAAATCAACAAGAGAACCTTTCCACTCACGCCCTTTCCCTTATTTAGTTTTATTCAAGCTTTTTTGCACTCAAGCTTATTCTCCGCATATATATACATATTCTTCTCTTTTCTAATTTTTCCCTTTAATTTTTGTTTTCACTTTTTTCATATATTCTTGTTTTCTCCCCTTACATATTCAGCCCAGCAACACAAAGGTTAATATCCCAGATTTTATAATGATCAAAGTTGTTCTCAATACTACATGTAATAGCTATAACTGATTTCACAAATGTCACTCATTTATATATGTTCTTTTCTACCAAAGCGCTGGTTTACCCAATGCTGCCATCTTGTGTTTATTTAGGAGAACTGCAGAACCTTTGACAGATTTGGTTGAACACATTATGTTTGTTCTATTTAAATCAACAAGAGAACCTTTCCACATATTTTTATTTTTCTCATCCTTTAGCTGTGTGAAGTTGGCACCCCATGTTTGTAAAACCTGAATAAAAATATACCATTCGTTTGTGCCGCGTTTGTGCTGGTTTGTGCCGCAAAAATTAGCGTTTGTGCCGGTTCGGTTTCTGAGATATTAAACATTCAATTTAAGGCAAGCCCCGCCCACTTTGCACCCCATGTTGCTGAATTTGAAAAACAAACGCGCCATTTGTTTGTGCCGCGTTTGTGCTGGTTTGTGCTGCAAAAATAAACGTTTGTGCCGCTTTGGTTGCGGAGATATTGTGCGTTATAGTTGTTGAAACCCCGCCCACTCTGCACCCCACGTTACCGAATTTGAAAAACAAACGCGCCATTCGTTTGTGCCGCGTTTGTGCTGGTTTGTGCTGCAAAAATAAACGTTTGTGCCGCTTTGGTTGCGGAGATATTGTGCGTTATAGTTGTTGAAACCCCGCCCACTCTGCACCCCACGTTACCGAATTTGAAAAACAAACGCGCCATTCGTTTGTGCCGCGTTTGTGCTGGTTTGTGCTGCAAAAATAAACGTTTGTGCCGCTTTGGTTGCGGAGATATTGTGCGTTATAGTTGTTGAAACCCCGCCCACTCTGCACCCCACGTTACAGAATTTGAAAAACAAACGCGCCATTCGTTTGTGCCGCGTTTGTGCTGCTTTGTGCTGCAAAAATAAACGTTTGTGCCGCTTTGGTTGCGGAGATATTGTGCGTTATAGTTGTTGAAACCCCGCCCACTCTGCACCCCACGTTACTGAATTTGAAAAACAAACGCGCCATTCGCTTGTGCCGCGTTTGTGCTGGTTTGTGCTGCAAAAATAAACGTTTGTGCCGCTTTGGTTGCGGAGATATTGTGCGTTATAGTTGTTGAAACCCCGCCCACTCTGCACCCCACGTTACCGAATTTGAAAAACAAACGCGCCATTCGTTTGTGCCGCGTTTGTGCTGGTTTGTGCTGCAAAAATAAACGTTTGTGCCGCTTTGGTTGCGGAGATATTGTGCGTTATAGTTGTTGAAACCCCGCCCACTCTGCACCCCACGTTACTGAATTTGAAAAACAAATGCGCCATTCGTTTGTGCCGCGTTTGTGCTGGTTTGTGCTGCAAAAATAAACGTTTGTGCCGCTTTGGTTGCGGAGATATTGTGCGTTATAGTTGTTGAAACCCCGCCCACTCTGCACCCCACGTTACCGAATTTGAAAAACAAACGCGCCATTCGTTTGTGCCGCGTTTGTGCTGGTTTGTGCTGCAAAAATAAACGTTTGTGCCGCTTTGGTTGCGGAGATATTGTGCGTTATAGTTGTTGAAACCCCGCCCACTCTGCACCCCACGTTACCGAATTTGAAAAACAAACGCGCCATTCGTTTGTGCCACGTTTGTGCTGCTTTGTGCTGCAAAAATAAACGTTTGTGCCGCTTTGGTTGCGGAGATATTGTGCGTTATAGTTGTTGAAACCCCGCCCACTCTGCACCCCACGTTACCGAATTTGAAAAACAAACGCGCCATTCGTTTGTGCCGCGTTTGTGCTGGTTTGTGCTGCAAAAATAAACGTTTGTGCCGCTTTGGTTGCGGAGATATTGTGCGTTATAGTTGTTGAAACCCCGCCCACTCTGCACCCCACGTTACCGAATTTGAAAAACAAACGCGCCATTCGTTTGTGCCGCGTTTGTGCTGGTTTGTGCTGCAAAAATAAACGTTTGTGCCGCTTTGGTTGCGGAGATATTGTGCGTTATAGTTGTTGAAACCCCGCCCACTCTGCACCCCACGTTACCGAATTTGAAAAACAAACGCGCCATTCGTTTGTGCCACGTTTGTGCTGCTTTGTGCTGCAAAAATAAACGTTTGTGCCGCTTTGGTTGCGGAGATATTGTGCGTTATAGTTGTTGAAACCCCGCCCACTCTGCACCCCACGTTACTGAATTTGAAAAACAAACGCGCCATTCGTTTGTGCCGCGTTTGTGCTGGTTTGTGCTGCAAAAATAAACGTTTGTGCCGCTTTGGTTGCGGAGATATTGTGCGTTATAGTTGTTGAAACCCCGCCCACTCTGCACCCCACGTTACCGAATTTGAAAAACAAACGCGCCATTCGTTTGTGCCGCGTTTGTGCTGGTTTGTGCTGCAAAAATAAACGTTTGTGCCGCTTTGGTTGCGGAGATATTGTGCGTTATAGTTGTTGAAACCCCGCCCACTCTGCACCCCACGTTACCGAATTTGAAAAACAAACGCGCCATTCGTTTGTGCCGCGTTTGTGCTGCTTTGTGCTGCAAAAATAAACGTTTGTGCCGCTTTGGTTGCGGAGATATTGTGCGTTATAGTTGTTGAAACCCCGCCCACTCTGCACCCCACGTTACCGAATTTGAAAAACAAACGCGCCATTCGTTTGTGCCGCGTTTGTGCTGGTTTGTGCTGCAAAAATAAACGTTTGTGCCGCATTGGTTGCGGAGATATTGTGCGTTATAGTTGTTGAAACCCCGCCCACTCTGCACCCCACGTTACCGAATTTGAAAAACAAACGCGCCATTCGTTTGTGCCGCGTTTGTGCTGGTTTGTGCTGCAAAAATAAACGTTTGTGCCACTTTGGTTGCGAAGATATTGTGTGTTATATGTTGTGAAACCCCGCCCACTTTACTCCCCACGTTACCGAATTTGAAAAACAAACGCGCCATTCGTTTGTGCCGCGTTTGTGCTGGTTTGTGCAGCAAAAATAAACGTTTGTGCCGCCTTGGTGTCGGAGATATTGTGCGTTATATGTTGTGAAACCCCGCCCACTTTACTCCCCACGTTACCGAATTTGAAAAACAAACGCGCCATTCGTTTGTGCCGCGTTTGTGCTGGTTTGTGCTGCAAAAATAAACGTTTGTGCCGCTTTGGTTGCGGAGATATTGTGCGTTATATGTTGTGAAACCCCGCCCACTTTACTCCCCACGTTACCGAATTTGAAAAACAAACGCGCCATTCGTTTGTGCCGCATTTGTGCTGGTTTGTGCTGCAAAAATAAACGTTTGTGCCGCTTTGGTTGCGGAGATATTGTGCGTTATAGTTGTTGAAACCCCGCCCACTCTGCACCCCACGTTACCGAATTTGAAAAACAAACGCGCCATTCGTTTGTGCCGCGTTTGTGCTGCTTTGTGCTGCAAAAATAAACGTTTGTGCCGCTTTGGTTGCGAAGATATTGTGTGTTATATGTTGTGAAACCACACTGACTTTACACCTTGTTACTACATCTTACATACAGAACTTACAGAACCTATACTCAGCTTGGGTTTCCTTAATGTAAAGCTCCTCCCACTGTGCCGAGCACTGCACTTCATACTGTACCCTGGAAAAGGCAGCATTGGAGCTCGAACAACTTTTTTTGCTTGATGGTTTCATTCTAGCTCAGGGAATCCAAGGTAAATTAATTTAACATCTTTAATTTTACTTATTATTAATAATTATGCAATGTATTCAATTGCAGTGAAAATAATACATTTGGAATAGGTGATCGTGTGTTTGCTGTGCGTATACAAACTATTTTTTTTTGCAATACTAGCACATCAACCTAATATAGTGGTCAGGTGACAACACTAGTTGTGTTAATAACTGATGCCCCTATGTACTGTATACATCCTTTGTTCAGGGGTAGCCAGAATGTAAAATCATTGTAGTAACATACAGAAATGCTTTAAACCTTTACTGTCTACACACAGGGTAATCAAAGGCATTAGGGTACATTAAACAGCTTTTATTCTAGGTATGCACCCAGCAAAATGATTTTAGAAAATAATGGTGATCTCCAGTGCTCTAGGGTGGGGTCTTTTCAGAATGTGTCACACATGACAGTGAAAATTTCTGCCTTCTCAAACCAATATGTTCAAGTGACTGTAGTCACTATTTTTTTTATTTTTTTTCAATGCACCAACAGCATGAGGCCTAAATTCAACACACAACACATGAGCAGAATTTGCAATATACGAATTTACAAAGGTTCACAAAATATGCATCTTTGTAAATGTGTATATGCACTTACTGTCTGTTTGTACATAATCCGTTTCATGCCTAAACCTATTTCTGACATTTGTTGCTTACAAGTTAAAATCCGTATTTTTTGCTAGACAATTACGTAGAACCCCCAAACATTATATATCCACTTCCCGACCAGCGCACAACGATGTACGTCGACAGAATGGCACGGGCAGGCATATTGGCGTACAGGTACGTACAATATTCAATGCCGCCCTGCCATCAGGAGCGCGCCGGCACTGGTCGGGACCCCCGTGAGTCCGGTCGTGGGACCCGCGGACTCGATCGCCGCGGACATCCCCGCGATCGTCTCACGGTGCGGCCGAATGGAGGAAATGCTGTGTAAACAACATTTCTCCATTCTGCCTAGCAACTAGTGACGCTGATCTCTGCTCCATGTGATTGGAGCAGAGATCAGTGTTCACTAAATGAAAGCCCAACCCCCCCACAGTTAGTAACACACCCCTAGGAACACTTAACCCCTACACTGCCACCCACTGGTTAACCCTTTCACTGCCAGTGTCATTTGCACAGGAATCAGTGCATTTGTATAGCAGTGATTACTGTATAAATGAAAATGGTCCCAAAAATGTGTCAAAAATGTCCGACGTGTCCGCCATAATGTCGCAGTCACAATAAAAATCGCTGATTGCCGCCATTACTAGTAAAAAAAAAAAAAAAAAAAATTATTAATAAAAATGCTATAAAACTATCCCTATTTTGTAAACGCTATAACTTTTGCGCAAACCAATCAATAATCGCTTATTGCAATTTTTTTTTACCAAAAATATGTAGAAGAATACGTATCGGCCTAAACTGAGGGAAAAAAATTTTTTTTATATATTTTTGGGGGATATTTATTATAACAAAAAGTAAAAAATAATGCGTTTTTTTCAAAATTGTCGCTCTATTTTTGTTTATAGCGCAAAAAATAAAAACCGCAGAGGTGATCAAATACCACCAAAAGAAAGCTCTATTTGTGGGAAAAAAAGGATGTCAATTTTGTTTGGGAGCCACGTCGCACGACCGCGCAATTGTCAGTTAAAGCGACGCAGTGCCGAATCGCAAAAAGTGGTCTGGTCTTTGACCAGCAAAATGGTCCGGTCTACAAGTGGATATATATATCTATATATATATATTTTAGCAGAGAATCTAGAGAATAAAATGGTGATCGTTGCAATATTTTATGTCACATTTGCACAGCGGTCTTTCAAACACATTTGTTTTAGGAAAAAAGACAATTTCATGAATTCAAAAAATAAAATAAACAGTAAAGTTAGCTAATTTTTTGGCAGAATGTGAAAGATAATGTTACTTTGAGTAGATAGATACCCAACATGTCACACTTTAAAATTGCACTCACTGGTGGAATGGCGACAAACTATGGTACCTAAAAATCTCCAAATAAATAATGGTTACCAGGTTAGAGTTACAGAGGAGGTCTTTTGCTACAATTATTGCTCTCACTTGACGATTGCGGTAATACCTCCACATGTGATTTGAATACCATTTACATATGCGGGTGCGACTTACGTGTGCGTTTTTTGTTGCGCAAGCTTGCAGGGATGGGTAGGCACCTTCAAAAAAATATGTTTTTTATTATTTATTTTATTTATTTTTTTACATTGTCACTTTAAAAAAATCTGTTTTTATCACTTTTATTGCTGTCACAAGGAATGCAAACATCCCTTGCGATGGTAATAGGTGATGACAGATACTCTTTATGAAGAGATCAGGGGTCTAAAAGACCCCAAATCTCTCCTTTGCACTTCAAAGTATTCAAATCCTCAAAAACGGCCATTCGGAATACTGTCACTTTTTTTAAAACGGCACGATTGGCAGCCAAGTAAACCGGAAGTGACGTTGTGACGTCGCTTCCATGTTTACACATAGGAGACTAGTATGAAGCTATTTATGGCTTTCTTCCAGTCTCACTCTAGCCGGCGGAAGTGCTGAATCGTGGCTTGGGTCTCCTGGTGGGACAGGAGACCCGGGAAGAGCAGCGAAAGGCGACGGGAGGGGGGTAGTCTCCTCCCGATTCTCCAGATAACAGCCAAGTGGCTTTTAGTCACATTGGTTGCTAACCATGAAGAGCCGACAGCCCGCTCTAAAAAATGGTACTGGGGTGATGCATGTGCCTGCGGGCATCATCCCGGTATAACCCCCTAAAGCCATATGTGCGTACAGTAAGCGCTAAGGAGATAATCATTCTAACACTATGCAGACCCAGAATAGCAAACTTTAAATGCATATGTGTGTTTAGGCACATGTTTAGGCAAATACACATGCATACATGTGTAAAACATGCATGATTTGCAGACCCAGATTTTTCTGTGCACATTTGTTAGCAATGCAAAAACACAGTCCTATATGCAGCTGTGTGCATGGGGTCATGTATTTGCATGTGCAGCATACCGATGCACACAGAAATTAACACTACACAAATTAGTACAGAATTTTTTTTATGCCTGTGTGGATGAGGCCGCGTACACACGCGGGGACTGTTCGCCCAACTTTGTCCGTCAAACAGTTTCAGCGGACAGTCTGCTCAAAATTAGCATGGACGGACTTGCCCACACACGACGAACGAACAGTCCGCTGAAACCGTGCGCGATGACGTGAACGGCACGTACGACGGGACTAGAAAACGACGTCCTATACACTGCAATGCAACCTTCGGCGTATAAATTCTTTCTGAGCATGCGCGAGACTTAGTTTGACGAACAAGCCTACACACGGGCGGACTGTCCGCTCAAACCAAGTTTCAGCGGACAGTTTTTCGGAATTTCCGAAAAACTTTGTTCAGCAGACTGTTCGCTGAAACTGTCCGCTGAAAGCCCACACACGAGCGGACTGTCCGCCGAAACACTGTTCAGCGGACAAAGTTGGGCGAACAGTCCCCGCGTGTGTACGCGGCCTGAGGCCTTAAACAGGGTCTACAATAAATAAATATAAGTGTCTTTTCATAAAATATTGCACAGTTTACACTACATTGATTGAATTGAAATTCAGTATTATTCCTATGGTAGGACGTGTAAAATTTGAGATTTAAACATGCCTGTGACAGGCTGCAGCATTGTAGATTTTAATGCACTTGACACATCTGAGCCTCTATTGGCACGCTATATGTTGCAATTTATAAGTGCATGCTTGTGAGTGTGGTAAGCCAAGTTTCAAGAAAAAAGAACAACCAATTACAAAAAAAAATAGTATTAGATCTAAACTGCAGTGTTGTTTAAAGTGGTTGTACACCCTGCTGGAAATATCTCCTAAACCTCCACAGTTTAGGAGATATTTACAAAAGAGACGTGCGCATGTGGCGCAGACAACGGCGCAAGCACACTTTAGAAACGGCGATCGTGCCGTTTCAAAAGGAGGCCATGCCGTGACTGGCGGCTCCCGAACGCGGGAGTGACATCATCGTGGCTCCGGCCAATCACAGCATCGGAGCCGCGATACCCGGAAGTAACTTCAGGACGACATGTCGCCGGCCGGTGCTGTGTACAGGCACCACAGTGAGAGCTTTGATACCAGGTGAGTATTACATAATGTGTTAGTATGCTATGCATACTAGCTCATTATGCCTTTGTCTTGCAGGTGTTTCCAAAGTGGGTTTACAGCCACATTACCAATGACACTTAGGGGGTTATTCACTAAGCAGCCAAAGGATGAGCCAAAGGCTCAGCTAAATCTTTCGGAACGCTGAGTTTGATTACACCCTGAATGGTTTCTGTATCTGCTATGCCAAACAGCACCTACAGCAGTCAAAGGCAACCAAAGAAGCGACCGCATGTAGCTGGGGCAAACGAACATGCTCCAAAAACAACACAACACAGGTTTTTGAAAAATCCTTTATTTCAAAAAAAAAATTCCACCAATGTAATCTACACGTCAATTACGTCCTCCAGTGATAAAAATTCACGTCAATCACGATGGAAGACAACCACCAACTTGGCAAAAGAAAAAATTCCCAACGTCTGCCGACACAATCGATCCTGTCGAACTCTCGCCACAAAATGACAACAAATGGGCAGAGCGAGTTGCGACATCACGGGATATTGGCCGCCAATTTAATTACATTCTGTGACGGCTCTCTATCCCCTAATAGAATGTCAACAAATGGGCAGAACAATTACCATTGGTGTGTGTGTGTGGGGCATTCTTGTCCCCATCCCTTTCCAGCTCTGTCCATCTGCTGCTTGGACCTCGAGTCTGATAAAGGATTTTAAGTGAGACCTCCATACTTTGGCGAACCCCTAAAATTCCTACCAGATGTAAAGGGTGTGTTATGAATTGGGGAGTACATTATCAAATCGCATATGTCTAATGACTACTTCACTCCTTCTGGAGGAAGTAAACCGAATCACCGAACCGAGGACAACATAGCCAAACTAGAAAGTGAGCTGAATTGGAGAATGTTTCCAAATCAGCTATTTTAGTGACTAGACCTGTAATATAGATACACCGATACTAGTATTGGTGCCGATACAAAGTATTTGGGTGAGCACTCGTACTCTCTCAAATGCTCCGATACCAGAACTTCCGGTCAGAGGAGGATTTCCTCTGACAAGCAGTTCTGTAGAGGAACGTGGAGCCAGCTTCCCGTGCGATCAGGAATCTGGGTGGCGAGTAATGACCCACCTCGGGGCTTCCTGATTGGCAGGGAAGCCGGCTCCATGCTGACTGGCTTGGAAGCTGGTTTGCAGGCCAGTTACAATCAAGCCGGCCAAACAACATGCAGCTGGATTCCTGGGCAATCAAGAAGACGGGCGGCATGTCATTACCCAATGCCCGGCTTCCTGATTGCCCAGAAAGCTGGCTCCATGCCAGCAGAAGCACCGATATGGGTACTCTGCATCAGCGAGCACTGAAATTAAAATATCTGTAATCGTACTCAATATGGGAAAAAACAATATCAGTGCATCATTACGTGTAAAATTTTCATCTGTACATGTTGAGGGAAATTAAAACAATAAAATAAAGTATACAATCTTAGTATATGTACTATTAGAAGTTAGAAATTGATTCTTTTGGTATAAAGACTATAAAAAAAAAAAAAAAACATTCTTGTTTTGCTCAGATGCCTAGGAAGCCAGCTTGTGAAAGTGATGACATTATCAAAGTCATCTGTGCTGCAAGGGAAAAAATTATTACAGGACAAACAATAGCAGTTCCCTCAGACAAAGTATGGGTAGACTTGTGTCAACAATTAAACAACAAAATGTCAATCAAAAGCCTTTATACATTTGTAAAGACAAACCGACACAATATATGGCAAGTCCTTGGTCTATGCAAAGATGTCAAAGATATTGATGAACAAACGTCCAATGGTGACAGCTCAGAAGGTGCAGATAGTCATTCATCAATTCAGTGTTATGACATTCAGTTTGAATTCAGTCTCTCTTTTCAAAGATGGCTAGGAATCTGGCCTGAGAAAATAATTTACAATGACAAATCCATATACGCTGGAAAAAGAGAATATACCATCTTAAAACCTGGTGCATGGACTCACATCTTGAATGAAGAGATCTGGAAAAATATAAAGTCTTCATGCACACTTAAATTTAAACGGGCAAAAATTTATCCAAATGTTGCATCTTGCTACATAGATATAATAGGGTGCTGCACTGAGTGTAATGCACAGTTATCCATAACAGTTGACAACGTACCAGAGATTGGCAAACCAGTATTGCTTAAGTGCATGATCTCCAAAATAGATGACAGTCTCCACACAGGAAAATCTAAACGCAAATTATCAGGAGATTTGAGAAGAAGAGTGTCAAAAGAACTCTGGGAAGGACGGAAACAAGCACATGTATGGCGGGCAGCTGAAGCCCACAAAGTTATGGATATTGGTGACCCTGAGCCGAGTCAACTACCAAATCTGGCAACATTACGAAAAGCCAAACAAGAGATGGGGGACAAAGAGCTAGGCCATAAGGACCCAATCCTTTCATTACAACTCTTTAAATACAGTGTTCCCCATAATGGAAGCATACACAACATAGGCTTGGATAAGTTTTTTTGCCATTACTGGACCCCATCCCAAATGCAAGTGTACCAAACTAAGTCAAAGAACATAGGCTCATATGTGAGTTTTGATGCAACAGGTTCAGTTGTGAGAAAACTGAAGAGACCTGTTGACATTTCAGGACACATCTTTTTGTATCAAGGCGTTTTAAGTTCACTTGGAGATCATGTCCCAGTAGTACAGATGCTTTCTGAGAGCCATAATATCAGTTCCATAGCCCAGTGGCTGACAGAATGGAAACAAGCAGGTGCTACCATTCCAAAGGAAGCAGTCTGCGATTTCTCCCTTGCTTTGCTTGGAGCTCTAGTTAGGGCCTTCACCTCTTACCCAGACTTGAAGACATATATAAATGAGTGTTTTGGAGTGCTGACCAGAAATAACTCCTCCAACCTGCCTCCTTGCTTCATTAGAATCGATGTCGCACACTGTATCAAGCTCATTAGTCGATGGGAATGCTTAAGACAAAAAGGAAACAGAGTGAGAGAATTTTACCTCAGAGCAATGGCACAACTTCTCCAATCAAATTCACTGGATGATGCAAGGGAGCTCATTCATTCAATTTCAATTGTTGCATTTAGCGAATCAGAAGGGATTGATGACAGAGGCATACCTGTTATATCTGAGACATGCAAAACTCAACTGAAGAGACGTATCGCAGAGGGATGTCTCTTGCCTGGTGTCAGTGAAGATGATGATTTAGTGGAGATGAGCAAACAGGAAAATGAGACAATTCAAACAGACCTGAAAATATGGGTAACAGAAATTTGTGAAAGGAGTAAGATGCTTGCTGCAAATCATGGTGACCGAGATAACTTACATTTCCTTCCAGAGCTTGTCCCTAATGTTATAAGAATGGCATGTTACCTTCCGCTTTGGACAGCTGTGATGGTCCCACACTTCAAAAGTGTGAACATAACAGCAAGCTCTGCAAGTGTTGAGGCTGAATTTAAAAATATAAAACATGGCCTCTTTAAACATGAATGCCTGCCTATCAGAATGGACCGTTTTGTGATTCGTCACCTTGAATTCATGGAAGGCAAAATGAGGCTTTCTTCTGTACCAATTAGGAAAACAGATTGCAGTGAAGAAAAGAACGATAAAAGAAATAACAACTGTGAGGAGAATCCACATATTAATGTAAAAGTAAAAGAAGAAAGTAGAATGCAAGAGGAGCATGTTGAGAACTGGAAAGGCCTTAGTGTTCCTCCAAAAAAGAGACTATCCTACCTCACTCCTTGCTCTGAGTGGTTGCATATGGACACAACACTGAAAAGAAAAAGAAAGGTAAAAGTTTTGAAAAATGGCAACCACTTAGCTAAAGTACCTATAAAAATAAACAAAATGCTTGTAAGTGTCATTAATACCTGTGCGTTTGATTCCCTTTGCCAATGTCTTTGCTGTGCATTCTGTGACAGTGGTTCATTCTGCAATTATGTTAACAAAGAGCACAAAAATATTGAAATTTTTGAATTGGTGATGACCATTGTGACTAAGGGAGTGGGAAAGGACACGTATACAATGAGGGCGAAGATACTGTCAGAAAAATTTGAATGTGATCAGCTGAAGTCAGGTGTAAGGCAGGTGAGTGCTGAGTGCAATGTTGCGTACATAATCACATCAACAATGAAGCTGGTACCAAGTGCAACAATTACCTCCAAGTGTTCTTCTGAGTATTGTGAGAGAAATACAAGTTCTTCAAGGGTCATCCCTCTCCTGCCAGTCAATGAAGATATTTTAAAAACTGATGGAATGAGTAAACTTCAGAAAGCACTGGAAGATGGGCTACATCTAAATCTGTCCAAATGTCTGAAGCCGTTGTTGTCACCTCAAGAGTGCCCAGAGAATTTCAAAACCAAGGATGTAACATCATTGAAATATCTTTGCAATGGCTCAGTCACACATAAATGCACTACTGGACAGCTAATTTGTGTTGAAATAAGTGCAGAAACACATTATCCATTATCTGAAATACCGGTCACCATGCACCTTGATGGTCACTTATTCACATTACGAGGGGTTGTTGCCTTTACTCCAGGAATCAGCAGAAATTCACTTGGTCATTATGTGGCCTATTGTAGGAGAAGGTCAGCTGATTGGGAAAAATATGATGACCTGTGTGAATCTGTTATGATAGCGTCTGCAAAAACCAAGATACAACCCCATGTTGTCTTATTCACAAAGGAGGAGTAAAACATATAACAGAATATGAAAATGTTAAGGTGAACTTTTTCATTTATTTATTTTTTTCATTATGTTTAAACAGTTTAATGATTATATGAACAGTTCTGTTGACTTTGGAAATTCCTCCCTGTCTTTCTTCATTTATTTGTGTTTATTAACAAAGATTCACAATTTGGAGTTTTGCTGTTTAATTTGACCACCATGCTAAAGTGATAATGTTTCTGGGAGAATTTGCGTCCCCTCTAGTTTTGTTCTTCAAATGTTGGTACTTCTATACATACCTAAAATATCCGGTAGCAAAATATTTCTGTATACATGTACTTTTTGATTCAAAAGATAATAAAGATTTTTGTATGTACCAATGGAATTAGAAAACTTTGTGGTACACAAAAGAAGAGATGTGACTTAGTGCATACACACCAGAAAAATAATTTTTACTGACATAGATGTTTTTCAAAAAGTGACTTATATAGGAGAATTTGCTGGAGTGCTGTTTTTTTTTTTCTCTCTGACCGACCTCCAGACTCCAAGCTCACTGATGTTCCCAACCCCCAGCCTCTCACACTGCAGCAGTGGCATAGCGTGGGGGGTGCAGTGGCCCCGGGCGCAACATTTAGAGGGCACCAGCAAGTGTTAGTACTGGCTGCCTCCTCCTAATTTCAATTTCCTGTGTCCCCTGCGCTCCGGCCGCCATGCTAAGTGTCCAGCACCCTGTGATTGGCGCGTATGGGGGTCATGTGAGGCGTAGGGCTGTCCTGTCCGCGAACGCTCCTAAAGTCCCGCCTCCACACATGACCCCCATACACCCAATCACAGTGCGCTGGCCAGACACTGAACATGGCAGCTAGAGCACGGGAGAGAGAAGGAAAAATGTGAGCTGCCCCTGTCTTCTCCTCCTCCTCCAGACCGATGCAGGCCAGGACAAGAACGGGAGTGAGACTACCTTGTGAGAGTCTTGTTACTGGCCTCGGGGGGGGGGGGAGGGGGGGGGAGAGAGACTGTAGACAGGACAGTATAGTGTAGGCTGTGTAGTGGTCAGTGTAGTGTAGTGGTCAGTATAGTGTAGTATGGTCGTCAGTTTAGTAGACAGTATAGTGTAGTGGTCAGTATAGTGTAGTATGGTGGTCAGTGTAGTGTAGTATGGTGGTCAGTGTAGTGGACAGTATAGTGTAGTGGTCAGTGTAGTGTAGTATGGGGGTCAGTGTAGTATGGTGGTCAATGTAGTGGTCAGTATAGTGTAGTATGGTGGTCAATGTAGTGGTCAGTATAGTGTAGTATGTGGTCAGTGTAGTGGAAAGTATACTGTAGATGTCAGTGTAGTGTAGTATGGTGGACAGTATAGTGGTCAGTGTAGTGTAGTATAGTATGGTGGTCAATGTAGTGTAGTGGTCAGTGTAGTATGGTGGTCAGTGTAGTGTAGTATGGTGGCCAGTGTGGTGGACAGTGTAGTATAGTGGACAGTATACTGTAGTGTATTGGACAGTATAGTATAGTGGTCAGTATAGTGAACAGTGTAGTGGACAGTATAGTGTAGTGATCAGTGTAGTGGTCAGTATAGTGTAGCGGACAGTATAGTGGTCAGGGTAGTGGACAGTATAGTAGTCAGTATAGTGGACAGTGTAGTGGTCAGTGTAGTGTAGGACAGTATAGTATAGTGCTCAGTGTAGTGCAGTGGACAGTGTAGTGGTCAGTATAGTAGAGTGGTCAGTATAGTATAGGGGTCAATGTATTTCTCAGTGTAGTGGACAGTATAGTATAGTGGTCAGTATAGTATAGTGGTCAGTATAGTATAGTGGTCAGTGTAGTTCTCAGTGTAGTGGACAGTATAGTATAATGGTCAGTGTAGTGTGTAATGGTCAGTAAAGGAATTAATCAAGTAGGTTAGTGTAGTGGTCAGTATAGGAATGCTATTGTATTTGAAGGGACTCGGGGAGTGCTAAAAGTCTGCAGGTTAGGGGGTGCAAATTACTTGCCTTGACCCAGGTGCTGACAACCCATGCTACTCCACTGCCACCCAGTAGAAGGCTCACTGCGGGTCGATCAACCAGGGACAGTGGGGAGACAGACGACTGACCAGCTGAGATCTGGAAACTGGGTAGGTAGCAGGTGGATAGCAGCACGTAACAGACCGATAAGCAGCTACCACGGTGGGGGCACAGATCAGCTTTAACACGGAAATTCAGGCTCACTTAGCATATTCCCTCGGGGGGAATGCCTAGGAGCTCACAGCATCACGCTGCTGCTTGGCGCCATGTAGTAACTCCGCCCCTCCGTCATCTGCACTTCTTTCTGATGAGTATGTGCAGCTGCAAATATCCCCTACTTTGAGACATATGAAGGGTGGTACAGAGGATTCACTTGGAGGAACAAATCAAATATCTGCACTGTCTCTCCCACCTGCAAGCTTAGTTCTTCATTTTTTTGGCTTGAAAGTTGTAGATGGCCACTCCGAACCTCTCTCTCCTGCTGGAGTAATGTTTTTCTTGGTTAACGTCTGGTTTAAACTTATGTTAAAAGAGAACTATGGCCCAACCTTTTTTGGCCTTCGTTCTCTTTTTGTTCAAGATGACATATAGTATGTTCTCCTGTGACAAAAAAACTCATGTGCATGTGGCGGGCCATTGCCCACTATATCCTGCCAGTGCAGAGCCATGCTGCAGCCGGAACAGATCCTGACAATACTGTCGAGATCCACCCTGCCGCCTGATTGACAACTGCTCTGGCTCACTAGAGCCAGAGCCATCTGTGCCCGCCCCCTCCCTGTCTGTTCTTCCATTCAGCACTAGAGAATCGGAAAGGGGGGGATCCCTGTGGGGGTGGCAAAACTATGCATATGAAGTAAAACATGTATAATATCCACCAAATCTGCACAAACCATTAACAAATAAATCTAGTTGTATGTATGATTTAATAACGAGGTGCTAAGTTGTTGTGGTTTGACAATATATACTGCTCAATATCTCTGCAACTATACCAGCAAAAACCCGGCAGAAGCAAATGGTGTGTTTGTTTTTAAGATTCAGCAACGTAGGGTGCAGAGTGGGCGGGGTTTCGGCAACATATAACACACAATATCTCTGCAACCAAAGCGGCACAAACGTTTATTTTTGCAGCACAAACCAGCACAAACGCGGCACAAACGAATGGCGCGTTTGTTTTTCAAATTCGGTAACGTGGGGAGTAAAGTGGGCAGGGTTTCAACAACTATAACGCACAATATCTCCGACACCAAGGCGGCACAAACGTTTATTTTTGCAGCACAAACCAGCACAAACGCGGCACAAACGAATGGCGCGTTTGTTTTTCAAATTCGGTAACGTGGGGAGTAAAGTGGGCGGGGTTTCACAACATATAACGCACAATATCTCCGACACCAAGGCGGCACAAACGTTTATTTTTGCAGCACAAACCAGCACAAACGCGGCACAAACGAATGGCGCGTTTGTTTTTCAAATTCGGTAACGTGGGGTGCAGAGTGGGCGGGGTTTCAACAACTATAACGCACAATATCTCCGCAACCAAAGCGGCACAAACGTTTATTTTTGCAGCACAAACCAGCACAAACGCGGCACAAACGAATGGCGCGTTTGTTTTTCAAATTCGGTAACGTGGGGAGTAAAGTGGGCGGGGTTTCACAACATATAACGCACAATATCTCCGACACCAAGGCGGCACAAACGTTTATTTTTGCAGCACAAACCAGCACAAACGCGGCACAAACGAATGGCGCGTTTGTTTTTCAAATTCGGTAACGTGGGGTGCAGAGTGGGCGGGGTTTCAACAACTATAACGCACAATATCTCCGCAACCAAAGCGGCACAAACGTTTATTTTTGCAGCACAAACCAGCACAAACGCGGCACAAACGAATGGCGCGTTTGTTTTTCAAATTCGGTAACGTGGGGAGTAAAGTGGGCGGGGTTTCACAACATATAACGCACAATATCTCCGACACCAAGGCGGCACAAACGTTTATTTTTGCAGCACAAACCAGCACAAACGCGGCACAAACGAATGGCGCGTTTGTTTTTCAAATTCGGTAACGTGGGGAGTAAAGTGGGCGGGGTTTCACAACATATAACAATATCTTCGCAACCAAAGCGGCACAAACGTTTATTTTTGCAGCACAAACCAGCACAAACGCGGCACAAACGAATGGCGCGTTTGTTTTTCAAATTCGGTAACGTGGGGAGTAAAGTGGGCGGGGTTTCAACAACTATAACGCACAATATCTCCGACACCAAGGCGGCACAAACGTTTATTTTTGCAGCACAAACCAGCACAAACGCGGCACAAACGAATGGCGCGTTTGTTTTTCAAATTCGGTAACGTGGGGAGTAAAGTGGGCAGGGTTTCACAACATATAACGCACAATATCTCCGACACTAAGGCGGCACAAACGTTTATTTTTGCAGCACAAACCAGCACAAACGCGGCACAAACGAATGGCGCGTTTGTTTTTCAAATTCGGTAACGTGGGGTGCAGAGTGGGCGGGGTTTCAACAACTATAACGCACAATATCTCCGCAACCAAAGCGGCACAAACGTTTATTTTTGCAGCACAAACCAGCACAAACGCGGCACAAACGAATGGCGCGTTTGTTTTTCAAATTCGGTAACGTGGGGAGTAAAGTGGGCGGGGTTTCACAACATATAACGCACAATATCTCCGACACCAAGGCGGCACAAACGTTTATTTTTGCAGCACAAACCAGCACAAACGCGGCACAAACGAATGGCGCGTTTGTTTTTCAAATTCGGTAACGTGGGGAGTAAAGTGGGCGGGGTTTCACAACATATAACACACAATATCTTCGCAACCAAAGCGGCACAAACGTTTATTTTTGCAGCACAAACCAGCACAAACGCGGCACAAACGAATGGCGCGTTTGTTTTTCAAATTCTGTAACGTGGGGAGTAAAGTGGGCGGGGTTTCAACAACTATAACACACAATATCTCCGACACCAAGGCGGCACAAACGTTTATTTTTGCAGCACAAACCAGCACAAACGCGGCACAAACGAATGGCGCGTTTGTTTTTCAAATTCGGTAACGTGGGGAGTAAAGTGGGCGGGGTTTCACAACATATAACGCACAATATCTCCGACACCAAGGCGGCACAAACGTTTATTTTTGCAGCACAAACCAGCACAAACGCGGCACAAACGAATGGCGCGTTTGTTTTTCAAATTCGGTAACGTGGGGTGCAGAGTGGGCGGGGTTTCAACAACTATAACGCACAATATCTCCGCAACCAAAGCGGCACAAACGTTTATTTTTGCAGCACAAACCAGCACAAACGCGGCACAAACGAATGGCGCGTTTGTTTTTCAAATTCGGTAACGTGGGGAGTAAAGTGGGCAGGGTTTCACAACATATAACGCACAATATCTCCGACACCAAGGCGGCACAAACGTTTATTTTTGCAGCACAAACCAGCACAAACGCGGCACAAACGAATGGCGCGTTTGTTTTTCAAATTCGGTAACGTGGGGAGTAAAGTGGGCGGGGTTTCACAACATATAACACACAATATCTTCGCAACCAAAGCGGCACAAACGTTTATTTTTGCAGCACAAACCAGCACAAACGCGGCACAAACGAATGGCGCGTTTGTTTTTCAAATTCGGTAACGTGGGGAGTAAAGTGGGCGGGGTTTCAACAACTATAACGCACAATATCTCCGACACCAAGGCGGCACAAACGTTTATTTTTGCAGCACAAACCAGCACAAACGCGGCACAAACGAATGGCGCGTTTGTTTTTCAAATTCGGTAACGTGGGGAGTAAAGTGGGCGGGGTTTCACAACATATAACGCACAATATCTCTGACACCAAGGCGGCACAAACGTTTATTTTTGCAGCACAAACCAGCACAAACGCGGCACAAACGAATGGCGCGTTTGTTTTTCAAATTCGGTAACGTGGGGTGCAGAGTGGGCGGGGTTTCAACAACTATAACGCACAATATCTCCGCAACCAAAGCGGCACAAACGTTTATTTTTGCAGCACAAACCAGCACAAACGCGGCACAAACGAATGGCGCGTTTGTTTTTCAAATTCGGTAACGTGGGGAGTAAAGTGGGCGGGGTTTCACAACATATAACGCACAATATCTCCGACACCAAGGCGGCACAAACGTTTATTTTTGCAGCACAAACCAGCACAAACGCGGCACAAACGAATGGCGCGTTTGTTTTTCAAATTCGGTAACGTGGGGTGCAGAGTGGGCGGGGTTTCAACAACTATAACGCACAATATCTCCGCAACCAAAGCGGCACAAACGTTTATTTTTGCAGCACAAACCAGCACAAACGCGGCACAAACGAATGGCGCGTTTGTTTTTCAAATTCGGTAACGTGGGGAGTAAAGTGGGCGGGGTTTCACAACATATAACGCACAATATCTCCGACACCAAGGCGGCACAAACGTTTATTTTTGCAGCACAAACCAGCACAAACGCGGCACAAACGAATGGCGCGTTTGTTTTTCAAAATCGGTAACGTGGGGTGCAGAGTGGGCGGGGTTTCAACAACTATAACGCACAATATCTCCGCAACCAAAGCGGCACAAACGTTTATTTTTGCAGCACAAACCAGCACAAACGCGGCACAAACGAATGGCGCGTTTGTTTTTCAAATTCGGTAACGTGGGGAGTAAAGTGGGCGGGGTTTCACAACATATAACGCACAATATCTCCGACACCAAGGCGGCACAAACGTTTATTTTTGCAGCACAAACCAGCACAAACGCGGCACAAACGAATGGCGCGTTTGTTTTTCAAATTCGGTAACGTGGGGAGTAAAGTGGGCGGGGTTTCACAACATATAACAATATCTTCGCAACCAAAGCGGCACAAACGTTTATTTTTGCAGCACAAACCAGCACAAACGCGGCACAAACGAATGGCGCGTTTGTTTTTCAAATTCGGTAACGTGGGGAGTAAAGTGGGCGGGGTTTCAACAACTATAACGCACAATATCTCCGACACCAAGGCGGCACAAACGTTTATTTTTGCAGCACAAACCAGCACAAACGCGGCACAAACGAATGGCGCGTTTGTTTTTCAAATTCGGTAACGTGGGGAGTAAAGTGGGCAGGGTTTCACAACATATAACGCACAATATCTCCGACACTAAGGCGGCACAAACGTTTATTTTTGCAGCACAAACCAGCACAAACGCGGCACAAACGAATGGCGCGTTTGTTTTTCAAATTCGGTAACGTGGGGTGCAGAGTGGGCGGGGTTTCAACAACTATAACGCACAATATCTCCGCAACCAAAGCGGCACAAACGTTTATTTTTGCAGCACAAACCAGCACAAACGCGGCACAAACGAATGGCGCGTTTGTTTTTCAAATTCGGTAACGTGGGGAGTAAAGTGGGCGGGGTTTCACAACATATAACGCACAATATCTCCGACACCAAGGCGGCACAAACGTTTATTTTTGCAGCACAAACCAGCACAAACGCGGCACAAACGAATGGCGCGTTTGTTTTTCAAATTCTGTAACGTGGGGAGTAAAGTGGGCGGGGTTTCAACAACTATAACACACAATATCTCCGACACCAAGGCGGCACAAACGTTTATTTTTGCAGCACAAACCAGCACAAACGCGGCACAAACGAATGGCGCGTTTGTTTTTCAAATTCGGTAACGTGGGGAGTAAAGTGGGCGGGGTTTCACAACATATAACGCACAATATCTCCGACACCAAGGCGGCACAAACGTTTATTTTTGCAGCACAAACCAGCACAAACGCGGCACAAACGAATGGCGCGTTTGTTTTTCAAATTCTGTAACGTGGGGAGTAAAGTGGGCGGGGTTTCAACAACTATAACACACAATATCTCCGACACCAAGGCGGCACAAACGTTTATTTTTGCAGCACAAACCAGCACAAACGCGGCACAAACGAATGGCGCGTTTGTTTTTCAAATTCGGTAACGTGGGGAGTAAAGTGGGCGGGGTTTCACAACATATAACGCACAATATCTCCGACACCAAGGCGGCACAAACGTTTATTTTTGCAGCACAAACCAGCACAAACGCGGCACAAACGAATGGCGCGTTTGTTTTTCAAATTCGGTAACGTGGGGTGCAGAGTGGGCGGGGTTTCAACAACTATAACGCACAATATCTCCGCAACCAAAGCGGCACAAACGTTTATTTTTGCAGCACAAACCAGCACAAACGCGGCACAAACGAATGGCGCGTTTGTTTTTCAAATTCGGTAACGTGGGGAGTAAAGTGGGCAGGGTTTCACAACATATAACGCACAATATCTCCGACACCAAGGCGGCACAAACGTTTATTTTTGCAGCACAAACCAGCACAAACGCGGCACAAACGAATGGCGCGTTTGTTTTTCAAATTCGGTAACGTGGGGAGTAAAGTGGGCGGGGTTTCACAACATATAACACACAATATCTTCGCAACCAAAGCGGCACAAACGTTTATTTTTGCAGCACAAACCAGCACAAACGCGGCACAAACGAATGGCGCGTTTGTTTTTCAAATTCGGTAACGTGGGGAGTAAAGTGGGCGGGGTTTCAACAACTATAACGCACAATATCTCCGACACCAAGGCGGCACAAACGTTTATTTTTGCAGCACAAACCAGCACAAACGCGGCACAAACGAATGGCGCGTTTGTTTTTCAAATTCGGTAACGTGGGGAGTAAAGTGGGCGGGGTTTCACAACATATAACGCACAATATCTCTGACACCAAGGCGGCACAAACGTTTATTTTTGCAGCACAAACCAGCACAAACGCGGCACAAACGAATGGCGCGTTTGTTTTTCAAATTCGGTAACGTGGGGAGTAAAGTGGGCGGGGTTTCAACAACTATAACGCACAATATCTCCGACACCAAGGCGGCACAAACGTTTATTTTTGCAGCACAAACCAGCACAAACGCGGCACAAACGAATGGCGCGTTTGTTTTTCAAATTCGGTAACCTGGGGTGCAGAGTGGGCGGGGTTTCAACAACTATAACGCACAATATCTCCGCAACCAAAGCGGCACAAACGTTTATTTTTGCAGCACAAAGCAGCACAAACACGGCACAAACGAATGGCGCGTTTGTTTTTCAAATTCGGTAACGTGGGGTGCAGAGTGGGCGGGGTTTCAACAACTATAACGCACAATATCTCCGCAACCAAAGCGGCACAAACGTTTATTTTTGCAGCACAAACCAGCACAAACGCGGCACAAACGAATGGCGCGTTTGTTTTTCAAATTCGGTAACGTGGGGTGCAGAGTGGGCGGGGTTTCAACAACTATAACGCACAATATCTCCGCAACCAAAGCGGCACAAACGTTTATTTTTGCAGCACAAACCAGCACAAACGCGGCACAAACGAATGGCGCGTTTGTTTTTCAAATTCGGTAACGTGGGGTGCAGAGTGGGCGGGGTTTCAACAACTATAACGCACAATATCTCCGCAACCAAAGCGGCACAAACGTTTATTTTTGCAGCACAAACCAGCACAAACGCGGCACAAACGAATGGCGCGTTTGTTTTTCAAATTCGGTAACGTGGGGAGTAAAGTGGGCGGGGTTTCAACAACTATAACGCACAATATCTCCGACACCAAGGCGGCACAAACGTTTATTTTTGCAGCACAAACCAGCACAAACGCGGCACAAACGAATGGCGCGTTTGTTTTTCAAATTCGGTAACCTGGGGTGCAGAGTGGGCGGGGTTTCAACAACTATAACGCACAATATCTCCGCAACCAAAGCGGCACAAACGTTTATTTTTGCAGCACAAAGCAGCACAAACACGGCACAAACGAATGGCGCGTTTGTTTTTCAAATTCGGTAACGTGGGGTGCAGAGTGGGCGGGGTTTCAACAACTATAACGCACAATATCTCCGCAACCAAAGCGGCACAAACGTTTATTTTTGCAGCACAAACCAGCACAAACGCGGCACAAACGAATGGCGCGTTTGTTTTTCAAATTCGGTAACGTGGGGTGCAGAGTGGGCGGGGTTTCAACAACTATAACGCACAATATCTCCGCAACCAAAGCGGCACAAACGTTTATTTTTGCAGCACAAACCAGCACAAACGCGGCACAAACGAATGGCGCGTTTGTTTTTCAAATTCGGTAACGTGGGGTGCAGAGTGGGCGGGGTTTCAACAACTATAACGCACAATATCTCCGCAACCAAAGCGGCACAAACGTTTATTTTTGCAGCACAAACCAGCACAAACGCGGCACAAACGAATGGCGCGTTTGTTTTTCAAATTCGGTAACGTGGGGTGCAGAGTGGGCGGGGTTTCAACAACTATAACGCACAATATCTCCGCAACCAAAGCGGCACAAACGTTTATTTTTGCAGCACAAACCAGCACAAACGCGGCACAAACGAATGGCGCGTTTGTTTTTCAAATTCGGTAACGTGGGGAGTAAAGTGGGCGGGGTTTCAACAACTATAACGCACAATATCTCCGACACCAAGGCGGCACAAACGTTTATTTTTGCAGCACAAACCAGCACAAACGCGGCACAAACGAATGGCGCGTTTGTTTTTCAAATTCGGTAACCTGGGGTGCAGAGTGGGCGGGGTTTCAACAACTATAACGCACAATATCTCCGCAACCAAAGCGGCACAAACGTTTATTTTTGCAGCACAAAGCAGCACAAACACGGCACAAACGAATGGCGCGTTTGTTTTTCAAATTCGGTAACGTGGGGTGCAGAGTGGGCGGGGTTTCAACAACTATAACGCACAATATCTCCGCAACCAAAGCGGCACAAACGTTTATTTTTGCAGCACAAACCAGCACAAACGCGGCACAAACGAATGGCGCGTTTGTTTTTCAAATTCGGTAACGTGGGGTGCAGAGTGGGCGGGGTTTCAACAACTATAACGCACAATATCTCCGCAACCAAAGCGGCACAAACGTTTATTTTTGCAGCACAAACCAGCACAAACGCGGCACAAACGAATGGCGCGTTTGTTTTTCAAATTCGGTAACGTGGGGTGCAGAGTGGGCGGGGTTTCAACAACTATAACGCACAATATCTCCGCAACCAAAGCGGCACAAACGTTTATTTTTGCAGCACAAACCAGCACAAACGCGGCACAAACGAATGGCGCGTTTGTTTTTCAAATTCGGTAACGTGGGGTGCAGAGTGGGCGGGGTTTCAACAACTATAACGCACAATATCTCCGCAACCAAAGCGGCACAAACGTTTATTTTTGCAGCACAAACCAGCACAAACGCGGCACAAACGAATGGCGCGTTTGTTTTTCAAATTCGGTAACGTGGGGTGCAGAGTGGGCGGGGTTTCAACAACTATAACGCACAATATCTCCGCAACCAAAGCGGCACAAACGTTTATTTTTGCAGCACAAACCAGCACAAACGCGGCACAAACGAATGGCGCGTTTGTTTTTCAAATTCGGTAACGTGGGGTGCAGAGTGGGCGGGGTTTCAACAACTATAACGCACAATATCTCCGCAACCAAAGCGGCACAAACGTTTATTTTTGCAGCACAAACCAGCACAAACGCGGCACAAACGAATGGCGCGTTTGTTTTTCAAATTCGGTAACGTGGGGTGCAGAGTGGGCGGGGTTTCAACAACTATAACGCACAATATCTCCGCAACCAAAGCGGCACAAACGTTTATTTTTGCAGCACAAACCAGCACAAACGCGGCACAAACGAATGGCGCGTTTGTTTTTCAAATTCGGTAACGTGGGGTGCAGAGTGGGCGGGGTTTCAACAACTATAACGCACAATATCTCCGCAACCAAAGCGGCACAAACGTTTATTTTTGCAGCACAAACCAGCACAAACGCGGCACAAACGAATGGCGCGTTTGTTTTTCAAATTCGGTAACGTGGGGTGCAGAGTGGGCGGGGTTTCAACAACTATAACGCACAATATCTCCGCAACCAAAGCGGCACAAACGTTTATTTTTGCAGCACAAACCAGCACAAACGCGGCACAAACGAATGGCGCGTTTGTTTTTCAAATTCGGTAACGTGGGGTGCAGAGTGGGCGGGGTTTCAACAACTATAACGCACAATATCTCCGCAACCAAAGCGGCACAAACGTTTATTTTTGCAGCACAAACCAGCACAAACGCGGCACAAACGAATGGCGCGTTTGTTTTTCAAATTCGGTAACGTGGGGTGCAGAGTGGGCGGGGTTTCAACAACTATAACGCACAATATCTCCGCAACCAAAGCGGCACAAACGTTTATTTTTGCAGCACAAACCAGCACAAACGCGGCACAAACAAATGGCGCGTTTGTTTTTCAAATTCAGCAACATGGGGTGCAAAGTGGGCGGGGCTTGCCTTAAATTGAATGTTTAATATCTCAGAAACCGAACCGGCACAAACGCTAATTTTTGCGGCACAAACCAGCACAAACGCGGCACAAACGAATGGTATATTTTTATTCAGGTTTTACAAACATGGGGTGCCAACTTCACACAGCTTCATCCTTTCCCTTATTTAGTTTTATTTAAGCACTTTTTTGCACTCAGGCTTACTCTTTGCATATATATACATATTTTTTTCTCTTTTATCTCTTTTTTCTCATTTTCACTATTTATTTTTATTTTTTTTACAGGCAGCACAAAATTATATACTACTTTTAACCAATGTGGCTGTCCCGCCCTATGCCGTCATGATTTACCCCCACTCAGTTACTATGTTCTCCCTACATATAGGGACTTCTCAACTATTACCCTATTTTGATTCCAAAGTTTATGCAATCAGATATATTATACTGTTTTGGTTTAAACTTACAATCCTTTTTTGTAATTTTCTTACACTGAGTTTTAGACCGGCTGGTCTAAACAAATTTCTCTGTCGGTTGAGGAACTTTTTTTTTCACAACCCCTTACAACTTTTTTTTTTTATTATTATTACTTTCATTGTTATTACTCTGGTTATTATTACATGATCATTTTTGGCAGAACCAAAAGTCTACTGAATCATTTCTAATGTTTTCATATAACTATATATATGGTACATCTTTTCTATTAAGCTTAGATATACATAGTTCAAGAAGAAAAAACATATCGGTTAATTCATCATACACACTAATACACCCAACCACACTTCATCATTTGTGGTATGGGTTTACTGAATACTTTGCATTACCCTTACTTTCAGCTGATTCCAAGACCCATAAAAAATTACAATGACTATCACAATAGTATCACACAATGTTCAGGGCTTCAACTCCCCCCGAACAAAAGGAAGAAAGCCTTCGTACAATATAAAAAACTCAATGCAAAAATAGTAATGCTACAAGAAACTCATTTCATGAAGGACAATCACCCTACCCTTTTCCATAAAACATTCAATCAATCTTTTTACACAACCTCCTCCTCCAAGACCAAAGGAGTTGCTATTTTTTTACACCATTACTTTCCATTAGAAGTTCAACAGGTTTACAAGGATCAAGACAGTAGGTTTATAATCATTAAAGGTTCCCTCTCAGGTAGAGACATCACAATTGCCAATATATACGCCCCTAGCGACGCCCAATCCACTTTTTTCTTACAATTTTTTAATACACTTCAACAATTCCACTCACCACATATTATTTTAGGAGGCGACTTTAACTCAGTCCCCCAACCCAATCTCGACTGCAGCAAACAAAACCCTAATTCTAAATCTTTCTCCAAAACAACCACCTCACACATCAATGATTTACAACTGATTGACTCCTGGAGAGCACTAAATATAGGTGCACGAGAGTGCACCTTCTACTCTCACCCACATGACTCTTATTCCCGTATTGACCACATATTATGTACCCCAATAATCCTAGCTAATGCAAAAGACGCCACTATACTTCCCTGCTCCTTGTCAGATCATCATATTGTCACATTTAGTACCCATTTTATTGGCCTAACCTCTACCCCCTACTCATGGAGACTCAACGAATCTCTACTAACAGATCCCACCCACCAACATGAAATTGAAAACGGAAATAAAAGAATATTTTTCATTAAACTCAACACCAGATATTTCCCAATCTACGCTTTGGATGGCACACAAAGCAGTTCTAAGAGGTCACCTTATCAAACGTGCTGCCCAAAGTAAGACTGAAATGGGAAAAAATCCATGCTATCACTAAAGACCTTAACAAATTATACAAAGTCCATACAAACACTCACGACCCTGATATCTTTAATGTAATATCCCAAAAACGTAATGAACTGGATTCCTTATTAACGTTTAAAGCTGAAAAAGCACTTAGATGGTCGAAGGCTAAATTTTTCTTATCCAGCAACAATTACTCCACAATGTTCGCACGAAAACCTACACGTTTATAAACTTAAAAATAACTCCAATCAAATAATCACTCACCCACAAGAAGTGTTCTCCATTTTCAAGAATTTTTACTCAAATTTACTTTCAACCCCGTCCTCACCAATCCCCCCCACATCACTCTCTTGGTTAGACAACCTTCCCTTTCCCAAACTTACGCAAACACAATTAGATAATTTAAATGCCCCATGCACAGAAGAAGAACTACTTATAATAATCAAATCCCTTAAAAAAAATTCTGCCCCAGGTCCAGATGGATTCTCCTCCTTCTATTACAAACAATTTCACCAAATATTAATACTAAATTTAATAAAGCTATATAATAATGTTCTAAAAGGGAACCACTTCCCAGAGGAGATGTTATATGCAAATATGTCACTCATCCCGAAACCAAATAAAGACCATACATTACCACAGAATTACAGACCAATCTCAGTAATAAACAATGATCTTAAAATATTCAGTCAAATCTTGTCAAATAGATTAGCATCAATAATCCCCTCCTTAATTTCTCCCTATCAATCAGGCTTCATCCCAGGCAGACAAATCACAGACAATATAAGATTAGTTACAAATGTTATTCAAGATGCCAATATTAACTCCAAATCAGTTTTTCTACTTAGTTTGGACATTAGCAATGCTTTCGACAGCGTATCATGGAACTTTCTAGATATAATTTTAGATAAATATGGCTTTAAAGGGGAATTTATACATGCATTCCACGCACTATACCATAACCCATCTACCAGAATAAGACTACCAGGTTGTAATTCAGATTTTTTCAATGTCAGGAGAGGCACTCGGCAAGGCTGCCCCCTTTCCCCATTACTTTTCGCTTTAGCGATAGAACCCTTAGCAACAGCTATTCTACAAAACCCCGACATTAAAGGCTATACTACAAACAACAACACATATAAATTAAGTATGTACGCAGACGACATGATCCTCTTCCTTACACAACCAAATATCGCCCTACCGAACCTGTTACAAACACTTAACACCTTTGCGTCTCTATCAGGGCTGACAGTAAACGTCTCTAAGTCTGTAGGTATGCTGATTTATATCCCACCATCTCAATTAGATACCCTACGCTCTACATTTGATTTCTCGTGGTCACTAGAATCACTCCCCTACCTGGGCATCTTCCTTACCCCCAACATCAATGATTTATATTCCAAAAATGATATACCTTTAATTAATAAAATAAGATCAACCCTCAAAATGTGGAAATCATTTAAAATTTCATTCTTAGGCAAAATCACAGCAGTTAAAATGACCATTCTACCAAAAAATGTATATCTATTTAGAGCACTACCAATCAGACTAAATAAAATAATGATCTCAAGATTCCAGACAATTATTAATAAATATGTATGGCTTGACTCCCACCCACGCTTACCCAGACTGGTATTATACAAACCACAGAGAAATGGAGGCTTAGGCCTCCCGGACTTTTGGTTATACTATCTGTCTGCAAAATGGGCGCAAATGGCCCAATGGCATATTTACAACTCTAAGGCCGCGTACACACGGGCGGACTGTCCGTCCAACTAAGTCCGTCAGACAGTCCGTCCTACTTTTGAATGAACGGACTTGACCACACACGATGAACAGACAGTCCGCTGAAAGCTTGCGCGATGACGTGTACAGCACGTACGACGGGACTAGAAACACGACGTCCAAAACACTGCAATGCAACCTTCGGCCGTGTAAATCCTTTCTGAGCATGCGCCATACTTAGTCCGTCCAACTAGCCTACTCACGAGCGGACTGTCCGCTGAAACCAAGTTTGGACGGACTGTATTACGGAAATTCCGAAAGACTTAGTCCGCCAGACTGTCCGCTGAAAAAGTCCGCTGAAGCCCACACACAAGCGGACTGTCCGCTGAAACACGTTTCAGCGGACCAAGTCCGTCAGACAGTCCGCCCGTGTGTACGCGGCCTAAGATACCATGGGTCAGATTTGAACAAGAGTCTATCAAACCACTATCTATTACACTCATATCAATTATGGAATTTACACAATAAAAAATTCAATCTTATTTCTAGATCCTTTATAGGAGATCCAAGATTCCCACAGAACAACAATGATATGGTGGACTTGTCATGGTGGATCAACCATAATCTGACCTCCCTTACGAATTTTATAGAAAACAACAATTTCTCCTCATTTGCATCTCTTAAATTAAAACATCAGATCCCAAATACAGAATTTTGTGGATACTTGCAGATTAGACATTTCTTCAATACATATTTCCAAACAACAAATCCCCCTCCCCCCTCGTTTTTTGAAAATATCTGTCTTAAAGCACCAAGAAAATCCGGTCTCATCTCAGAAATATATCTTAACCTTCTCAATCACACTGAAATAACCAAACTCCCATACATGATCAAATGGGAACAGGAAATAAATCTCTTGCTCTCATCTCACGATTGGGACAGTTGTATTAGCAATTTACACAAATGCACGAGATCAATCACAGTCAAAGAGACCGCACTAAAATTATTTACCAGATGGTACTATACCCCAGTCAAATTACATTCAATATACCCCACAACACCTCATACATGCTTCAGAGGCTGTAATTCCCCAGGCTCATTCTCACACATCTTCTGGGACTGTTCCAAAATCATATATATGGAAACAGTTAGAGAATTTTGCCTCAGTGATCTCAAATAATAACATAAAACTAACCTTACAGCAGTGTTTCTCAATTCCAGTCCTCATGGCCCACTAACAGGTCATGTTTTCAGGCTTTCCATTATTTTGCACAGGTGATTCGACCAGTTTCACTGCCTTAGTAATTACCCCAGCTGTTTCATCTGAGGGAAATCCTGAAAACATGACCTGTTAGTGTGCCATGAGGACTGGAATTGAGAAACACTGCCTTACAGAATTGTCTCCTATATGCTCCTATCCCCTCTCTTTCCACCTACAATATGAGATTGATTCATACAATATGTGTCGCAATTCATTGGCTAATTGCTTTCCATTGGAAATCGCATTCCATCCCCTTGGATCCCCTTAAAAACAGAATTAACAACATTAATCTGATGGAAAAGATATTCCATATCACACAGAATACCACACATTTATATAGTAAGAAATGGGATCCCTGGTTTAATCATTCTACCTCCTTTTTTAATCCTCCCTGAAATTGGGTCTCCTATACATGACTGTCTAAGACTTAGGGTCCTTTCACATGGGGCGGATCAGTTCTGATCCGCCCCGTGGATATCCGCTTGCTCAGCGGGGATCACTCCGTCGATCCCCGCTGAGCAGGGAGATGACAGGTCTGTCTCTGCACACTGCGCAGGGACGGACCTGTCACAGCGCCGCTCTCCCCTATGGGAGATCGGATGACGACGGACCGCAGTGCCCGTCGTCACCCGATCCGATCCGCAGATGGATGGAAAAATAGCTTTTTCCTCCGTTACACTTTTTCGGATCGGAGCGGGTCGGATGTCAGCAGACATGTCACCGCTGACATCCGACGCTCCATAGAGCTCTATGGAGCACCCATTCAGGTCCGCCTGAAAAACTGACAGGCCGGCCTGAACGGGACGTCAGTGTGAAAGGGGCCTAACTGCACTATTGCGGCTCTAGCCCATCGCTATGCCAAATTAAATCACAAACTATTGCAATATATATGCACTGAATTTTGTACAAATGTTGTATCTATGGTGATTTTCTATGCTTAACTTGACATACATTGCATTTATTATGTTATATCTATGCTTACTCTCTGTACTTCCCCTATGTACCAAATAAAAATCGTTTGTAAACAAAAAAAAAATGGTATATTTAGCAGACCAAAAAGAGATAAAATAGAGGAATTCGCTGAAATGGTTTACAAGCACAGAAAATGGAAGAGCTTACCCGGGGTTTTTTTAGCAACAAAATCTTTGAGAAGAGTAATTAGTTAAAGTCTTTTATTCAAGCAAAGTATGAATTCAATTATACAATAAGATTTGAGATAAAAATTATGTTTAGCGACACAAACATAAACTATCACACCAATGGCAAACAATACACCAAGGAGACCATGGTTTGTAATTACATTGTGGCATTACTATCCAAAGGAATTCCCCGATGCATTTCGACCCTTTAATTTCTGGTCTTCTTCAGGGATATTTTTAATTCTAGGAAATATATAAAAAAGTCAAATTTTAGACAACATTGTTAACATTCTGTAGTATACAGAACATAATTAAACATTTCATAGTGTTCAGAAATACATCTTCATATGTACAGTGATATATTTATCATTATGAAGATGGAAAGGTGAGAATGTATTGCACAAACAGGATTACTTAAAACAGCTGCATTCCATGGTCCCAAAATGCCCGCATGTCCCCTCTGCACCCTCTAGGTGAGTCCATAGGGCTTACAGAGAGCCACGCGTTTGGACCTCAAGAGGAAGGTATAGGGAGAGGCACCTGCAATTTCGTATTGAGGAATCTCCATAAGTAATCAAATATTCTATGAGTATAGAGTACTACTGTTTTTTTTTTTCAATTCTGTTTTTATTTTTAATTATTATAAAGTATTACACATAATTAAACAATTTCAAAACATATATATTACTTACGTGCATAATAATCACATTTATTATTTTATTTCCTCTTCCCCCCCCCCCCCTCCCAAACATATCCTGAATATTTTAACATAAAAAAAAAAAGGAAGAAATACACATCCAACCCCTCCCCCCATTTCTCCCTTCCCTCTCTCCTCCGCGAATCCTTCCCTCCCTTTTCTTCCCTCCTTCTTCCTCAATTTTTTACCAATTTCCTATGCTGTCTCCAGGGAGTCCAAACCAGGAGGCACCTTTTATACGTATCTAAAAGTATCTCCATTCTCTCTATGTTATCCATTTCTAGGGCCCATTCGTTTATCGAAGGAGACTAAGTTGATCGCCAGTGCCGCGGTATCACAGTTCTTGCTGCCGTCAACCAGTATCCGAGAAGATTCTTTTTAATGTTTTTATATGTTCTTGGTAACAGAGAGAAGGGTGATTTGTGGTATGTTTGGGATTACCTCCCCAGTAACTATTGTGTATAATTGCATAATCTTTTCCCAAAAAACAAAAATTAGGGGACATTCCCACCAAATATGAAGCAATGTACCCTTGTCTGTATGGCACCGCCAACATATATCTGATTTTTCTGGGTATATACGATGGAGTGTCACTGGGCTCCAATACCATCTTGAGAGCAACTTGTAATTCGTCTCTTGTGCTTTAATTGACGGTGATAAACAGTGAGAAAAATTAAATGCCTTCTCCCATTCCCCAACCTCAATTTGAGCATTGATCTCATTAACCCATTTATTTATATATTCCGGGGGCTCCGGGTGATTTTTAATAATAAACATCTTATATAGTACTGATATAACATGTTTTGGTTTTTGATCTTGTGTCAGGAGAGTTTCAAGTTGTGTTAAATCTCTACCCAGAGACTTGCTTGAATGAATTGTACACCAAAATGCCAGTAACTGCCAAAACTCCAACATTTGCATAGATGATGGTCGCTGTGTAGGGAATAGATTTAATAAAGACGGAATTGTCCCCTGGCATAAAATATTGCTCAGTCTATAATGGGATTCCCTATTCCATATAAGAAACCTAATGCCGGTGGAAAAAAGGGATTGCCAAATAAAGGTGTCATAGGTCCTTTATAGGAGGAAAGTTCTAATTTTATAGCTGTTTTACCCCATATATTCAACACATGGGATGTGAGAGAGAGCATAGTCTAACAACTCTCGATTTAAATTACTACCAGATAAATCTAGCCATGGCAACACCTTTAAATCTAGTTGATTCAACCCTTGTTCTATTTTTACCCATTGTTTGGTTTCCGAACAATAGAACCAATCTACCAGTCTAGTAAAAACAGCCGAGACGTAATAATAATACAAGTCAGGTGCACCCGCACCTCCTTTCGTTTTTGGTAATGATAATAATTTCCTTTGTAGTCTTGGTTTTTTATGGCCCCAAATAAATTTTGTAAAAGCCGATTGTAAAGTGGAAAAGAATGATCTAGGGACACCAACTGGGATAGTTTGAAAAAAATACAAGAACCGTGGTATTATATCCATTTTTTATATATTAATCCTCCCAAACCATGAATGTTGCTTAACATCATATTTTTTTAGATCTTGTAAAGTACGTTGCAGGAGAGGAACATAATTCATTGAATATAGATGAATTGGGTCCGGGGGGATTTTAACACCTAAATATTTTAAAGCTGCAGAGCAAATCTTAAATGTAAAATTAGCTCTCAGCATTGCAACCAGTACTACTGTGCGATCTAAAATGGTTGATAATCAAGTTTTAGAATTATATGGACTGATATTACTCATTCATTTTATTTTATATGTTCATTTAATTGGTTTATATAGAGCTTAATTAGTATTGCCTTTCATATGATGAAATAATAAGTGATATTACCCAATTGGTCACTGTGCAAGGTAGTGAGGTGGTGTGTATTAGGATAAATGGGTAATGAAGTCTAATGAGGTGGGTTGCATAGAGGTGATGTGTAAACAAACAAAATTCTTGGGAGTGCAAAAGTGTGTGAAAAACACATAGTGGCCACCGCTTATTACCTTTACTAATAAAAAGAATTTCATTGTAGGTGAACAGAAATAAAAATTTAAAGTGTCAGATAAGCAGGGATATATGGCACTGATAACAAGTGTTCAAAGTGTTAAGGGTGAGACCATGTCTATGTTAAATTTGAAATATCTATATGTTGGTTGATTTGTAAAAAGCCTCAATTGTGAGACCTATGAATAGGTTAATTGGTTAGTGTGATACAAATAGCAGCCTTAGAAGTCCAAAAGTTGCACTTTCTTAATGCTACAATCCTTCCTATGTGTGTTGATGACATTCCAGAGGTCACATCAGGATCCTCTGGAAGCTGAAAGTTTAAATAATATCAAAATTGTATATCCATTGCTGGCAGGTGTTGGTCTCCTCCACATCTTCCCTCCCATTCACAGTCCCTGCCACCATGATTGCGGTGTCCGCATGGCCCAATCGACATTGTGAAAGGCAATGCCTCAGCATCTGCCATCGCCTCTGATGCAATTGCGCGATGTCATGACGTCACGCGCATGTGCGGCAAAAACTTCACCTGTGCGCAACGCCTCTGATCATCCGGCAGTGATCAAGAGACGCCGCCGGCACAAAAGATGCTCCCTCCAGTGGCCAAGGGAGAAAGGTCCAACTGTGGGAACATAAGGTGGGGAGAACCACAAAGGATTTGCATCTCCCCACCGTGGCGGGAAGCCATAATTGAAAGGGGGGACACTCAACCAGGGCCGCAGAGAGAGACACACAGTGGTACACCATGGAGCAAACATGTATTAAACAAAATGTAATAATTATTCTTGTCATTAATACAAACATGTATTCTTTGTAATTGTAATTTTCTTTGTTTCAAAGAGCTGAAGGTATATTGTGTTCAACCGATTTAGATATAAAAAGGAGGGAAATGTATATCTATTCCACCCCGGGAGTTATCTTCTCCTAGACTTGTTAGCTATCTATTGGACCAAGAAATGGGTTCCCTTTAGTATTGGCTATTTACGCCATTATGTAAAATCCTTCACATGTTACCATAAAGGTGACTGAAAGAGAAAACTTGCCATATTTACAAAAAAAATGTGATATACCTCAGCTTGTATTGCAACTCTCATATGTTCAAAGGGATGCAGGTGTTTAACCACCCAAGGATTATGCAAAATGGAAAAAGACATGAGAATCAACCAGGCTGCACACCCCAAAAGTATACAGAAAGGAAGGGAAGAGTTTTCCCAGGTTTTTTTAGCCGCATAATCTTAGAGAAGAGTAATTAGTTAAAAGTATTTTATTCAAGCAAAGAATGAATTCAATTATACAAGAAGATTTGAGATAAAAATTATGGTTAGCAACACAAACAACATAAGACATCACCAATGGTACCTCCGTTTTTATAGCCAAGCAATATAAGCAATATACTCTTACCCTATAAAACAGAGGAGTGGGAGCTCTGTGTCCTATGATGTACTCCAAGAAAAGGATTTTACAGGTAAGCTGTTTTAAAAATCCTATTTTCTTTATCGCATATCATAGGACACAGAGCCTCAAGTAATTACTTGGTGGGATGTCCCATAGCAATGCTACTTGAGGGGAGGGAGACACAACCCGTAGGGTAACCCCTAGACCTGAGGACTTTATACTGCTGCTTGCAGCACACTGTGCCCAAAGGCGATATCCTCATTCCATCTTAAAACCCCCTGATAAAATTTTGCAAATGTATATACTGAAGTCCAAGTCGCGGCCTTGCAGATTTGAGACATGAAGGCCTGGTGACGCACTGCCCAAGACGCACCAACCACTCTGGTAGAGTGCGCCTTAACTTGAAAAGGGGGAATTTTTCCCTTTAAATCATAAGTTTGAATTATAACTTGCCGAATCCACTTAGCGACAGTGGATTTTGACGCTGCCTGTCCTTTCTTAGGACCGTCTGGCAGAATAAATAAGACGTCAGTCTTACGAATCTGAGCAGTTTTCTTCAAATAGATCTTCACTGCTCTCACTACATCAAGGCAATGTAGTCAACAACACAAAACTCCAGCGCTAAGATTTTTTGGTCTTATGCTGGCCATACACCATACAATTCTCCTTCTATGAATCTCCCCCAGATCTACCAAAACCATATAATATGAGGCCAAATCTAAACACCTTCAATGCGTGTGCAATCAGACAGGCCCTTGTACTAAACAGCTGAAGGCAAACCCAAAGGAAATTGAATAAGAAAATTGCATGGTGTATGGCCAGCTTTATTGGCGAAAAACCAAAGTCAGATTAAAAACTAGTGATTCCGAGTGGTATGCAGGGCAGCTGAAAAAACGTCCGGAGAGAGGTTCACGTGAATACAATATAAACTCAGCGCTCAGTGGAACTCAACATAAATACAATCAATTAATTAAAAATATCACATTTAATTAAAAGAGAAGCACAGAGATAAAGTCATTAATATCCAGCACAACAGTGAGGGATGTACTTATTGCACAATCAAGTAAAAATCCAAAATCCTCGGGTATAGGTCTATTAACAGGTAGCCAAAGCTCTATGCTTTGGCTACCTGTTAATAGATCTATAGCCGAGAGTTAACCCCTTGTTTCCTGAAGGAAGGTGGCACAGTGTACTATTACTTTTGCTTTAGTCCTACTTTTGGATTTTTACTTGACTGTGCAATAAGTACATCCCTCACTGTTGTGCTGGATATTAATGACTTTACCTCTGTGCTTCTCTTTTGATTAAATGTGATATTTTTAATTGATTGTATTTATGTTGAGTTCCACTGAGCGCTGATTTTAAATTGTATGCAAGGCAATGTAGTGACTTTTCTTCCCGGGAACATGGTCTTGGGAAAAACAAAGGCAGGACAATATCTTCATTCAGATGAAAGCCTGAAACCACTTTTGGAAAAAAGCCTCCTTGCTGAGGATATAGCAACAAAAATACCAGCTTCCTTGTCAAAAGGACTAAAGTAATATGCTGTAACAGTTCGAATGGCTATTTTCGTAACACAGACAAAACTAAATTTAAGTCCCAAGGGCTTAAGGGTGATTTAACTGGCAGATTGATCTGCAGTACTCCTTGCATGAAACCCCAGACTAAAGAATGCGTAGCAAGCGATCTTTGAAACAAAATTGATAAGACTGAGATTTGGCCCTTAATAGCACTCAGGGCCAACTTCATCTCTACGCCTAACTGTAGAAAGGCAAGAATTCTGCCTATGATATACCTCCGAGGGTGCCAACCCTTGGATTCACACCAGGAAACATAAGCTTTCCAGACTCTATAATATATAGCTCTAGAAGCTGGCTTCCTAGCATTAATCAAAGTAGAGATAACTGACCTGGAAAGCCCACGTTTCTTCAGAATGTGGGTCTCAATAGCCAAGCCGTTAAATTTAGTGTTCGTAAAGTAGGATGGAATATCGGCCCCTGAGATACTGGGAGGGGCCATGGACCCTCTGCTGTCCTAGTTTCATAGTTAGTAAGGTTGAATAAAGACACCGGTCCATCCAGTTCAAACCAGTCTACAATTGCCCCTATCCCTATACATTGCACACTCACATTGGTCCCCATCCTCAAGGAGCCCACCTTTAAGATTTCTGCGTACCATGACCTTCTGGGCCATGCTGGTGCTATCAGTATTACCGACTTTCTTTCCAGCTTGATCCTGCAAAGAAGCCGAGAGGGAAATGCATAGATCAGTGAGAACTGATCTCACGGGGTCACCAACGCATCTGTTCCGTATGTGAGTGGGTCCCTTATCCTGGATACAAAGTTGACTAGCTTTGTGTTGAATCTGGATGCTAGAAGGTCTACGTCCGGAGTCCCCCATCTTTGGCAAACAGCTCAAAACACTTTGGGGTGAAGAGACAATTCCCCCGGGAATAACTGCTGGCGACTTAGATAGTCCGCCTGTCAATTCTCTACTCCCGAAATGAAAACTGCCGATAGCATGGGACATTCTCTTCTGCCCAAGTTAGAATCTGGTTCACCTCTCTCTGAGCTGAGAGACTTCTGTTGCCCCTTCAGTGATTGATATATGCCACAGCCGTGTGTTGGATTGGATCCTGACAGGAAGATTCTTTAACCTGGAGGTCCAGATCTTAGAGCCAGATACACTGCCCAAATCTCTAGGATGTTGATGGGTAAGGTTCTTTCGGTTCCTGACCATCGTCCTTGGACAGTCATCCTCTCTAGTATTGCTCCCCAGTCTTAAAGGCTGGCATATGTCGTTACTACCTTCCAGATAAATGGTCTGAATGTTTTTCCCTTCAGCAAGTTCTGGGATAGTAACCACCAACTGAGGCTCTGGGACACTCTTGGGTAGGGATGAGCCGAACACCCCCCGGTTCGGTTCACACCAGAACTTTCGAACGGACTGAAAATTTGTGCGAACTTTAGAACCCCATTGAAGTCTATGGGGCTCGAACGTTTGAAATAAAAAAGTGCTAATTTTAATGGCCAATATGCAAGATACTGTCCTAAAAAGGGTTTGGGGACCTGGCTCCTGCCCCAGGGGACATGGGTCAATGCCCAAAATGTTTTTAAAAATGGCCGTTTTTGCGGGAGCACTGATTTTAATGACAATTAAAGTGAAAAAAGTGAAATATGCCTTTAAATATCGTGCCTGGGGGGTGTCTATAGTATGCCTGTGAAGTGCCACGTGTTTCCCGTGTTTATAACAGTCCTTGCACAAAATGACATTTAACGGAAGAAAAGTCATTTAAAACTGCTTGCGGTTTTAATGTAATATCGGCTTCCGGCAATATGGATGAAAATCATTGAGAAAAATGGCATGGGTAGCCCCCCTGCCCATTACCAGCCCCTTCAGGTCTTGTACGGATATTAAGGAGAACCCCGTACCCATATTAAAAAAAGGAAAGAGGTGGGGCCCCCAGGCCCTATATACTCAGAACAGCAGTATACAGGTGATGCAAACAAGACAGGGACTGTGTAGTTTTGTTGTGTTAAGTAGAATTTGTTTGTAATTTTGAACTGGTACATTTTTAAAGTGTAGCTCCAGTCAAAAAATATATTTTTAAGCTTTTTGGAAAACATGGGAAGGGTTATCACCCCTGTATAATTTGTTTTGCCGTCCGTCTTTTTTCATCTCACTTCCTGTTGTCTCCTTCCGTTTGCAAGTAGCAGACGTTTGTAAGTTGGATGTTTGAAAGTAGGGGCCTGCCCTATATGCTCTGCAGAAATGGCGGAACAAGGTGTTGGTGTTGCCACAACATTGTAAGCCCTCAAAGTGACTCTTGGTGGGTGCTGGAGTGCCCTGGTGTGAACGATTATATCAAGAATTGTAATTACATGCCATTGTTGAAATGTGGTAGAAAAATTGGGCCTTTGGTGGTTGTGGTGCTGGTGCCACAACACTATAAGTCCTCACAGTTACTCTCGGTGGGCACAGGAACGGGCCCTGCTGTGAAATATTATATCAAGAATTGTAATTACATGCCCCTGTTAAACAGGGGCTGAAAAATTGGGCCTTAGGCACTGGTGCTAGTGCCACGACACTGCAACCTCTCCCATATACTCTAGTTGTAGTGCAGGAATGAGCCCTGCTGCAAAGCATTGCATCAAAAATTGTAATGAAACGCCCCTGTTAAACAGGGGCTGAAAAATTGGGCCTTAGGCACTGGTGCTGGTGCCACGACACTGCAACCTCTCCCATATAATCTAGCTGTGGTGCAGGAATGAGCCCTGCTGCAAAGCATTGCAACAAAAATTGTAATTAAACGCCCCTGTTAAACAGGGGCTTAAAAATTGGGCTGGTGGCATCACCCACAACCAAAAGTGTTCTTCCAACATATCAGCGGAGGAGGAAGAACATCCACACACACACCAGACAATCAACATAACAGGACAGTCGCTCAGCATCAGCATAGACAGTCTTGAAGGGATGTGATATTTCAATAAAAAATTATCTGATTACATCAGCTTCAGGTGCTTGGTAGCTGTGGGTGATCCAGGACTGATTCAGCTTTATGAAGGTCAGTCGATCAACCGAGTCAGTGGACAGGCGCACCCTGTGATCGGTAACAAAGCCACCAGCAGCACTGAAGGTGCGTTCCGAAAGAACGCTGGATGCAGGACAGGCCAGTAGCTCAATTGCATACTGTGCAAGCTCTGGCCAGTGATCCATCCTCAAGACCCAGTAAGCCAGAGGATTTTCGGTGGGAAAGGTGTCCAAGTCTGACCTTGCCCCTAGGTATTCCTGCACCATGTAAATCAGACGCTGGTGATGGTTGCTGGAACCGATCATACCTTGGGGCTGTGGACTAAAAAATTGTCTGAACGCATCGGTCAGACGGCCACCTTCTCCACCTCTCCTTCTGACCGATGCCTCAGCAACACGTTGTCCAGGACCAGGAGTTTGTAACCTCCCAGTCTCTGGGAACGTGTTGCACAGACCTTTCTGCAAGGCCTCCCGGAGATGGTCTCATCCTCTGCTCCCTCTGCGATGGCAAGATAAGGTCGGCAACCTTACCCTTGTACCGTGGATCAAGGAGAGTGGCCAGGCATTCGGTCCAGAGTCCTCTGGGTCACTAAGGACAACATGATCCTCAGCTACCTCCTCCCAGCCACGTACAAGTCTATGGGTTTCTTGGGACATCATCCCTATAAGACTGCTGCTGCTGCTGAGTGCCAGCCTCAACCTCCATGCTGACACAATCATCCTCCTCCTCATCCTCCTCCTGTGTGATGGGTGGGACAGCAGGAACACTGTCTGGATAAAGGGGACCTTGAGAGGCAAGGAAGTCCTCCTCTTCCTGCCCATTAGACATGTGCAGAGTAAAATATTTTTTTTCGGAATTTCGTTTTCGTTCCGAAAAATTTATTTAGTTACTCCCGAAATTTGTTTTTATTTATTTCGTTTTTCCTTCAAAAATTGCATTCGTCTGAAAATCCACTTGAATTACGGTCAAATCTGTCTTTGAAGGCTTATGGTGTCTATCGAATGTATAAAGAAGATTCAAGGGAGCTAGCATACAGTATAGCATACTTCGTGTGAACTTAAGAACCCTATTAAAGTCTATGAGACTCCAACGTTCAAAATCTAAAGTGCTAATTTTAAAGGCTAATATGCAAGTTACTGTCCTAAAAAGTGTTTGGGGACCTGGGTCCTGCCCCAGGGGACATGTGTCAATGCAAAAAAAAGTTTTAAAAACTGCCGTTTTTTCGGGAGCAGTGATTTTAATAATGATTAAAATGAAACAATAAAAGTGTAATATTCCTTTAAACTTCGTACCTGGGGGTGTCTATAGTATGCCTGTGAAGGGGCGCATGTTTCTGGTGCTTAGAACTGTCCCTGCACAAAGTGTCATTTATGCAGGAAAAAAGTCCTTTAAAATCACTCGCAGCTATTATGAATTGTCGGCTCCGTAATACAGAGAACAACAGAGAAAGTCATTGATAAAAAAAATCAATAAAAAAAAAAAAAAAAAAGCATGGGGTCCCCCCAAATTCAATTTCCAGGCCCTTCAGGTCTGGTATGGAGATTAAGGGGAACCCTGCCTCAAATAAAAAAAAAAAAATTGACGTGGGGTTCCCCCTAAAAATCCATACCAGACCCTTTATCTGAGCATGCAACCTGGCAGGCCGCAGGAAAAGAGGGGGGGCGCTCTCCTGAACCTTACCAGGCCACATGCCCTCAACATTGGGAGGATGCTTTGGGGGTCTGTGACCCCTCAAAGCACCTTGTCCCCATGTTGATGTGGAGAAGGTCCTCATCCCCACAACCCTGGCCGGTGGCTGTGGGGGACTGCGGGCGGGGGGCTTATCAGAATCTGGAAGCCCCCTTTAGCAAGGGGACCCCCAGATCCCTGCCCCCCGTTTGAAATGGTAAGGGGGTATAAAAGTACCCCCCTACCATTTCACAAAGAAAGTGTAAAAAATAGTTAAATAAGACAAACACACTTTTGAAAAATTCCTTTATTAAAAATAAAACATTTAAAAAAAAGATTCCAGCGATGCTAATCCACTCTTGCTATCCAGCGATGGATGGATGATCATCTCTCTGGGGTCCAGCGATGGCTGATCTCATCCAGCGCAGCGAATCCATCCATCTTCTGTCTCCACAGAGGAGACACTGCGGGGAACCCTGGCGGCCTGACGTTTGTTATATGCGGAGGGCGGGGCCACCTGTCACCTGACCCCGCCCCCCCTCTGATGTAACGGAAACCTGCCTGTGTTACATCAGAGGGGGGGGGCGGGGTCCTGACCGCAGTATACACCATTATATCCACCTATATAGCTAGCTATATTGCTCTTCTGTAATAGAGCTTTCAGTCAGCTGTAGGAGATTGTGGGTGTTGTCTGCGTGCCCTGACCACAGTATATACCATTATATCCACCTACAGTATATAGCTAGCTATATTGCTCTTCTGTATTAGAGCTTTCAGTCAGCTGTAGAAGATTGTGGGTGTTGTCTGCGTGCCCTGACCGCAGTATACACCATTATATCCACCTATATAGCTAGCTATATTGCTCTTCTGTAATAGAGCTTTCAGTCAGCTGTAGGAGATTGTGGGTGTTGTCTGCGTGCCCTGACCTCAGTATACACCATTATATCCACCTATATAGCTAGCTATATTGCTCTTCTGTAATAGAGCTTTCAGTCAGCTGTAGGAGATTGTGGGTGTTGTCTGCGTGCCCTGACTGCAGTATACACCATTATATCCACCTATATAGCTCTACTCTAATTGAGCCATCTGCCATCTGCAGGAGTTAGTTGGTGTTGTGTGCCTCCAGCACAGCACAGTATACACCGGTATCTACCCTTTAATTCCTGTTCTATAATAAAGGCATCTGCAGGAGTTAGTGGGTGTTGTGTGTCTCCAGCACAATATACACTATCCAATTGCTGGTTTTCCCATCTCGCTTCAGGCCATTACCATGTCTGGAAGGCCAACAAGGAGAGGCAGACAGGCATGAGCCAATAAAAGAGGGCAAGCAGGCTCTTGGTCTAGAGACAACAGTGCTGGTCATGGACGCGGTGCATCGTCATCATCAGCACGTGGCCATGGGACACGCTTGTCCTTATTTTCGGCAGCTGGACGTATTGAGCCGCATCATGATGAAGGCTTGGTAGAGTGGATTCAGTTCGCATTGTGCGCTATACAAGTATTTCATTCATTCATCCTCCTCATCCTCTCTCACCCAGGCTCAGGGTACTAGCAAAGCAGCTGCCAACGCATCGTCTTCCCTCGTCTCAATGTCATCATCAGTGACTCCTTCCCTATACCCACCATGTCCTCCTGAGGAGTCCCCTGAACTCTTTGAGCACAGTGTTGGGTACATGCTCCAGGAGGATGCCCAGTGTTTTGTAGGCTCTGATGATACTCAGCTAGAGGAAGGCAGTAGCGTTAGCGCAGAGAGAGGGGATGCTCAAGAAAGACAGCAATCTGGCAGTCATGTTCCACAAGCTGCAGCATACTGCCAGGTTTGCTCCAGCGATGAAGAGGGAGGGGATGATGAGGGCACTGACTCCACGTGGGTGCCTGGTAGGAGAGAGTAGGAGGAGGCACATGTCCAACAAGGCAGGATGCCCTCCGGGGGCCAGCTTAGGGGCAGCACACCGACTGAATGACACCGCAGAGCTCCGGCTGTGCGGGGCGCTGCCTCTGCGTGTTATTATAAAAGTTCTTTGGTGTAGGCCTTTTTTGAGACAAGTGCATCAGATCGCACCGCTGCTATTTGCAACATATGTCTCTAGCGTATCTCGCGTGGCCAAAACATCAGCCGCTTGGGCACCACATGCTTGACCAGACATATGTTGACCTGCCATGCAGCTCGTTGGCAAGCGTACCTCAAAGACCCACACCAAAGAACAAAGCGGACCTCTCCTTGCTCCTCATCAGCTGGGATCTCCAACCCCACTAGACCTTCAGTGAGTTTGTGCAATGTGTGGTTCCTCCGTGGCAGGTCCCCAAACGCCACTTTTTCTCAGGGAAGGTGATTCTGGCTCTCTACCAGCATGTGGAAGGCAATGTCCTTGCCTCGCTGGACAGGGCGGTCAGCGGTAAGGTGCATATTACCGCTGACTCATGGTCCAGCAGGCATGGACAGGGACGTTACCTGTCTTTCACGGACCATTGGGTCACTCTTCTGGCAGCTGGGAAGGATGCAGGACAAGGTGCAGTAGTGTTGGAGGTTGTTCCGCCACCACGCCTCCAAAATGCTACTATTGGTTGTGACACACCTCTCTCCTCCACCCCCTCCTCTTCTTCCTCCATGGCCTCTTCCAGGGCTCTGTCCTCAGAACCAGCGGTGCTCTGTAGGCGTTCAAGGGGCTACGCAAGTACGCAGGCAAAACGATGCCATGCCGTGCTTGCGCTGGTTTGTTTGGGGGACAGGAGCCACACTGGGGCGGATGTTTTGTCAGCTCTGCAGGGGCAAGCCGAGAGGTGTTTGACGCCACCCCAGCTTAAGCCAGGAATGGTGGTTTGTGACAATGGCACCAACCTCCTCTCCGCCTCTCCGACAGGGACAACTGACCCATGTGCCCTGTGTGGCTCACGTCCTTAACCTGGTGGTGCAGCGGTTCTTGGGCAGGTACCCGGGCTCACAGGATGTCCTGAAGCAAGCCAGGAAAGTCTGTATGCATTTCCGCCGATCATTTAATGCCAGTGCTTGGCTTGCTGATCTCCAAAAAGAGTTGAACCTGCCCAAGAACCGCCTTATATGTGACATGCCCACCAGGTGGAACTCAACGTTGGCCATGCTGCAACGGCTGCACACGCAGCAGAGGACCATCAATGAGTACCTGTGTGACTACGGCACCAGGACAGGGTCAGGGGAGCTCAGTTTTTTATCACCACGCCAGTGGGGCATGATCAGGGATGCATGCACTGTCCTGTCACCATTTGAGGAGGCCACAAGGATGGTGAGCAGTGACAGTGCATGCATCAGTGACACTGTACCTCTTGTCCACCTGTTGGAGCATACGCTGCGTGGAATAATGGACAGTAGACATGTGCATTCATTTTCGTCCGAATGCATTTTCATCCGAATTTCAGATATTTTTGTTTTCGTTTTGACAAACGATAACGAAAGCACAGAATCCGAGAAACGAAAGATCCGACATAAATAAATGCTTTATTTTAGCTTTCGTTGTTACAACAGTTCGATATAGAATAGGAGATTTGACGTGACTGTGACAACAACAATCTGTGTCTATAGAACCTGTGGTCAAATGTGCCTAACCTTACCTCTATTAATCCAAGATTATATAGCGAAAATATTCGACAGAGAAAAAAGATTTGACAGAGAGAAAAGATTCTGCAAGTTACTGTCCTAAAATGTGTTTGGGGGCCTGGGTCCTGCCCCAGGGGACATGTATCAATGCAAAAAAAAAGTTTTAAAAACTGACGTTTTTTCGGGAGCAGTGATTTTAATAATGATTAAAGTGAAACAATAAAAGTGTAATATTCCTTTAAAGTTCGTACCTGGGGGGTGTCTATAGTATGCCTGTGAAGGGGCGCATGTTTCTGGTGCTTAGAACTGTCCCTGCACAAAGTGTCATTTATGCAAGCAAAAAAGTCCTTTAAAATCACTCGCAGCTATTATGAATTGTCGGCTCCGTAATACAGAGAACACTCATTGAAAGTCATTGATAAAAATAAATAAAAAAAGCGTGGCGGTCCCCCAAATTCAATTACCAGGCCCTTCAGGTCTGGTATGGATATTAAGGGGAACCCTGCGTCAAATAAAAAAATAAATAAAATCGACATGGGGTCCCCCTAAAAATCCATACCAGACCCTTTATCCGAGCACGCAACCTGGCAGGCCACAGGAAAAGAGGAGGGGACGAGAGAGCAGCCCCCCTCCCTCCTGAACCGTACCAGGCCACATGCCCTCAACATTAAGTGGAAGGAAAATTATAAATGAGTTTCAAAATTCTTTACAAATAAATATCTGAAAAGTGTGGTGTGCATTTGTTTCGAGCCTCCTTTACTTTGATACCCCTAACTAAAAATCTAGTGGAACCAATTGCCTTCAGAAGTCATCCAATTAGTAACTAGAGTCCACCTGTGTGTAATTTATTCTCAGTGTAGCAGCCATAACCATCAATGGGGCGGCCTTGACTTTTGGGCTTACTGGTTACCTCCGCTTGGCTTGTTCTTCCATGTCTAGGGGTTCCCAGGGTTAGTACCCAACGACTTTGGATGCAGACACCATAAAATGCCTTTAGAAAGGGGTAACATCCAACAAACACAGTCTCGTATGGGAACAGAGGGCAAGGGTGAAGAAACTCAGGCACCTTGAACTGCTAATCATTAGAAAGTCGCTAATACAACCCAGAGAATAGCCACTCGCAGCTGGGTGCTTCAAAGCTGAACAACTCTCATAGTCAGATATTATGGCAGTCAGCACTTTAATTTGGAACTTGCAAAGTCTATGACCTTGAATAAATTTGCAACAGAAAGTGAACAGGAACCTTTCCTCAGTAGTTGAAACGTTCTCAGCCTCCTTGGCAGTACTGGAAATGCGTGGATTCGTTAGTGTCCTTAACAACCCAGCAACCAGGCACTTCTTGGGATGCTAGCTTGTTGGCCCTCCTTTGAAGAGCCCTCCCCCAATCACTTACACAAGCTGCGGTGCCCCTCCAAGTTGAGAGCACACCTGGACATCTTGAATTACTGCTCAGTTACTGCTCCTCGGACCAGCCGGTTCTGAGACTCGGGAACAGATGGATCCTTACACCAGACCATGCAGGTCTAATGGGGCTAGTCAAACAGACCATGTTGCGGGGCGGCACACGCTCCCATGACTGGGACCCCTTGTGGGGCTACCCCGGTCCAGACTCAGGAACAGGCAGCTTCAGCATCTTAAGTAGCCATCCCCAGACTCAACGGGGCCAGACGCACCCACTGATTGGTTTCAGGAAAGGCTGATACCTAAAGTGTCCAACCAGGCCTGGTTCTGGGCCTGTCATGTGCACCTAACTGTACACATGACCAGGCAGAACCCTAACACAGCCCAGCCAAACTGATGCCAAAGTTAAACCTGCACAATCAACCCTCAGAACCCCTTTACTGCTCTGAGGAAAAACTAAATTTGTATATAGCGAACACCTTATCAAAAGTGTCGCCACTACATCAGTTTATATACACCGCTGTTCTGTGAAGCCCTCAGAGGTTTGTTAGAGGACCTTAGTGAACAAACAGCATCATGAAGGCTAAGGAACACACAAACAGCTCAGAGATAAAGTTGTGGAGAAGTTTAAAGCCGGTTTAGGTTATAAATAAATCTCAAGCTTTTAACATCTTAAAGAGTGCTGTTCTATCCATAATTGGAAAAATGAAATAGTATGGTACAAATGCAAACCTACCAAGACATGACTATCTACCTTAACTGACAAGCCAGGAAAGGAGAGTATTATGCAGAGAAGCAGCCAAGAGGCCCATGGTAACTCTGGAGAAGCTGCAGAGATTCACAGCTCAGGTGGGAGAATCTGTCCAACTATAAGTTATACACTACAGAAATATGGCCTTTATGGAAGAGTGGCAAGAAAAAAACAATTGTTGAAAGAAAGCCATAAGGAGTCCCATTTGCGATTTGCAAGAAGCCATGGGGGGGAGACAGCAAACATGTGGAAGAAGGTGCTCTGGTCAGATGAGACCAAAACTGAACATTTGGCCTAAATGTAAAACGCTTTGTGTGGCAGAAAACGGACACTGAACATCACCCTGAACACACCATCTCCACCGTGAAACATGGTGGTGGCAGCATCATGTTGTGGCGATGATTTTCTTCAACAGAGAAGCTGGTCTGAGTTGATGGGAAGATGGATTGAGCCAAAATACAGGGCAATCTTAGAAGAAAACCTGATAGAGTCTGCAAAAGACTTGAGACTGGGGGGAGGTTCACCTTTCAGAAGGACAGCAACCCTAAACATACAGCCTAAACATCATGTGTTATAATGGCCCAACAAAAGTCTAGGACCTAAATCCAACTGACAATCTGTGGCAAGACTTGAAAATTGCTGTTCACAGACACTTTCCACTCAACATGACAGAGTTTTGGCTATTTTGCAAAGAAGAATGGGCAAAAATTTTAATCTCTAGATGTGCAAATCTGGTAGAGACATATCCAAAAGGACTTGCAGCTGTAATTGCAGCAAAAGGTGGTTCTATAAAATATTGACGGGGGGGGGGGGGGGTGAATACAAATGAACACCACACATTTGTAAAAAAATTCTGAAAATCATTTATCATCTTCCGTCCACTTAATTATGTGCCACTTTGTGTTGGTCTATCACATAAAGTCCCAATAAAATACATTTGCATTTTTAGTTGTAACATGACAAAATGTATAAAATATCAAGGGGTATGAACACTTTTTCAAGGCACTGTAAGTAGTGCCAACCTTAAGGCCTTTGTGAATTATATGGCAGCTGCCCATTAAGTGAACATCGCACTAAAACCATGTGAATAAAAGTAAATCGCTATTCCTATTTAGGGAAAAAAAAATTATATAAAAATATGGAGTTTCTTCTGATAATTGTGCAAAACAGAAAATGCATATAGTGTTGCACCATATTGCACCAGTGTTGTACCAGCTGATATTAAGATGCTAATCCTAAGAATACTAATACTTAGAATAGATCTGCCCAAAATAATTATATCACTGTGTCCATATACATTTCAGAAAGTGTCCATTCAAAACCTTAAACAACGAACAAAAAAATTAAAATAAAATAATCAAAAACCAAAACACAAAAGTCCTTCTGTGCAATATTTTGTGTTGCTCAATAAATCACTTAGTCCCATCCACTGTGCTTTGTGTATTACTGTAAAGAACCTCTCCATTATGGATGAGCTTCGAGTTTGAGTCAAACCCATGTTCGACTCAAACATCATCTGCTCATCAAATTCCAAACATTATGGGCCATTGGTGGCAAATTCGAGTGGCGCGTCACGGCCCATAATTCACTGTGGCATCGCAGTGCATTGCTGGCTGCTGATTGACCAAGCATGCACTATGACCCCCATTCTTTGGCCAATCACAGTGCAGAAAAAATGGAGAGCCATAATTGGCCAAAGCCAGGGGGTTTAGTACACACCCCACACTATACAAGGCCGCCTGCATGGTGTGCTGTGGCGGTGGTTAAAGACCTAGAGAGAGAGAGAGAGACAGTGTCATTTAATTTGAGTTAGTTAAGTTAGTTAATTTGAGATAGAGTAGGCAGGCCAGTCAGTTAACTTCAGTTACAGTGTGTATGGGATATATACCGTATGCATCCCAGGTGTGTTGTATATATATTTATACACTGTATTCAGTTTAGCTAGATCCGTTCCCGTTATTCTCTTCATAACATACTGAAAGGCAGGGAGCTGCAATATTTTCACTTGGTGTACTGTGTCCTTTGCACAGTATGCACCTAAAGCTTTACCCGAATACAATTGGCGGCATTCTCATACAAATACAGGCAGGGAGCTGCAGTATTTTGCTTTAGTGTCCTTTGCACAGTGTGCACCTAAAGCTTTACCTTAATACAATTGCCGGTGTTCTCATACAAATACAGGCAGGGAGCTGCAGTATTTTTTCGGTGTTCTCCTACTAATAATACTACAGGCAGCTGCAGTATAATCAGTAATATATATATTAGGATTTTTATATACAGCTTACCTGTAAAATCCTTTTCTTGAGAGTACATCATGGGACACAGCAGTTCATTACATAGTGGGTTATATAGGCACCTCTGGTGATTGGACACTAGTTAACCCAATTAAGGAGAGTGCCTCCCCTATATAACCCCTCCCATATGGGACACACCTCAGTTTTGTAGCAAAGCAATAGGAAACCACGTAAAAACCCAAGAGGGGCAGAAGCCCTGTGTCCCGTGATGTACTCTCAAGAAAATAATTTTACAGGTAAGCTGTATATAAAAATCCTATTTTCTTGATCATACATCACAGGACACAGGAGCTCATTACATAGTGGGATGTCCCAAAGCAATGCTCAGTTTGAGGGGAGGGAGACACAGAACATAATTATAGACCGCCATGGGCCGGAGGACCTAAACTGCAGCCTGCAGTACACTGCGCCCAAAGGCAATATCCTCTTGCCCTCTGACATCCACCTGATAGAATCTGGTGAATGTGTGGACTGATGACCAAGTTGCAGCCTTACAGATCTGAGCCAGGGAGGCCTGGTGATGCACTGCCCAAGAAGCACTTGCAGCCCTAGTAGAGTGTGCTTTCACTTGAAAAGGAGGGATTTTCCCTTTAACACTATAGGCCTGAGAAATAGTCTGTCTAATCCACCTTGAGAGAGTGGATTTTGATGCCGCCTGGCCCTTCCTAGGGCCTTCCGGCAAAATAAATAAGCAATCAGTTTTCCTTATCTGAGCAGTTGCTTGAAGACAGATACTGATTGCCCTAACCACATCCAAAGTGTGCAAAGATTCTTCTGCGGACTGTGGGTCCGGAAAAAAGGAGGGTAGGATTACATCTTGATTCAAATGGAATCCCGAAACAACCTTAGGCAAAAAAGGACCTCTTGGGGCGCATGACCACCCGGTCCTTATGAACAATTAGATACGGCTCTTTGCTGGAGAGAGCTGCTAGTTCTGACACTATTCTAGCCGTGGATATGGCTATCAAGAAAACCAATTTTTTAGTCAAAATAACCAATGAAGCCAGATGCAAAGGTTCAAAAGGTTGCCCCTGCAAAGCCGAAAGAACCAAATTCAGATCCCATGGGCATACCGGAGGTTTGACTGGTGGCCTTATCCGCATAGCCCCCTGGATGAAAGCCTGCACCAGGGAATGCGATGCAAGTGGCTTCTGAAAAAACAGTGACAAGGCCAAAATCTGCACCTTGATAGTGCTTACGGCCAAATTCATTTCTAGGCCTGACTGGAGGAAGGCCAAGATTCTGCTAATAACATACTTTCTAGGATGCCATTTCCTGAGTTCACACCAGGAAACATATGTCCTCCAGATTTTGTAGTAAATAAGCCTGGAGGCCGGCTTTCTGGCATTAACCAGAGTAGAAAGGACTGGCCCGAAAGCCCACGGTCTCTCAGAATGTGGGTCTCAGCAGCCAAACCGTCAAATTCAGACTGTGTAAAGCAGGATGGTAAATCGGACCCTGTGAGAGCAAATCTGGCCGGAGAGGGAGGATCCATGGCCTGCCTACTGCCAACTTCATGATCTCTGCATACCACGGTTGCCTGGGCCAAGCCGGGGCTACCAAAAGAACCGTTTTTTTTCTCCCTCTTGACTCTTCCCAGGAAACGCGATAGAAGCGGGCAGGGGGGGGGAAGGCATAAATCAGATTGTACTGATCCCAGGGAACTGTCAGAGCATCTGACCCCTGAGCAAGTGCATCTCTTGTTCTTGACACAAATTTGTCCAGTTTTCTGTTGAACCTGGACGCAAACAGATCTACGTCTGGAGTACCCCACCTGCGACATATGTCCAAAAACACATCGGGGTGCAGAGCCCATTCTCCTGGGCACAACCGCTGGCGGCTCAAATAATCCGCCTGCCAATTTCCCCCTCCTGGAATGAAGACTGCAGAAAGGCATGGAACATGCTTTTCTGCCCAGACAAGTATGCGATTCACCTCTTTTTGCGCAACCAGACTCCTGGTACCGCCCTGGTGATTGATATAGGCCACTGCTGTGGCATTGTCGGACTGAACCCGAACAGGGAGACCCAGTAGTCTGGAAGACCACTTTATGAGAGCCATGTAAACTGCCTGGACCTCCAAGACATTTATGGGCAATAGCTTCTCGATCGCAGACCATCTCCCCTGCGAGCACGTCTCCTCTAACACTGCTCCCCAGCCTGTCAGGCTGGCATCTGTCGTAATAACCTTCCATGGAAGAGGAAGAAAAGTTTTGCCCTTCAGCAATTTCCCGGTTTGTAACCACCAGACGAGACTCTTGCGTGCCCCTGGGGATAAACGCATAGGAAGATCCAAGGATTGGGGCTTCCTGTTCCAAGCCGCAAGGATGCATCTTTGCAGAGGCCTTGAGTGGAACTGGGCAAATGGAACGGCCTCGAAGGAGGCGACCATTTTCCCTAACAGTCTCATGCACAAGCGAATGGGGGGGGGGGGGAAAGATCTCCTGCCCAGAATTAGGCGCACCAGATCCCCAATGGCCAAGGCTTTTGGCCTTGGAAGAAACACCTTGCCCTGAGCGGTGTCGATAAACATACCCAGGTATTCCAACCTGGTAGCAGGCTGTAGGGACGACTTTTCTAGGTTTATAATCCAACCTAGGTGCTGCAGGTGTTCTAGTGTTCTGGAAACACTGAGGTTCAGTCGTCTAGATAAGCCATGACGGCTATACCCTGAGCTCTTAGGTTTGCCAAGAGAGGGTCCAGAATCTTTGTGAAGACTCGAGGGGCCGTAGCGAGCCCGAACGGCCAGGCCACAAATTGAAAATGGCGCCGCTCTACCGCGAACCTTAGATACTTTTGGTGTGCGGGAAAAATTGGCACATGGAGATATGCATCCTTGATGTCTATTGATGCCATAAATTCTCCCCCTTGCAGGGAGGAGACTACAGTGCGAATTGACTGCATTCGGAAGGACCGGATGCGTAAAAACCGGTTCAGATCCAGGATAGGTCTGACACTTCCATTTGGCTTTGGAACGGTGAAGAGATTTGAGTAAAACCCTGAACCTTGTTCTTTTGGGCCCACTTCTACTATCACCCCCTGGGATAGTAATGATCTAAGGCCAGAAATAGCGGTTTTTGCTTTACTGGGTCCCTGGGGATCCTTGACCTTAGAAAGCGAGAAGGTGGAATCTCCTGAAACTCTAGCTTGTAGCCCAGAGATACCGAAGAGATCACCCACTTGTCCTGGATCTCTTCCCGCCAGGCTTCTGCAAACTGCCAAAGCCTTCCCCCCCCACTCGGCCGAGCGGGGACGCCCCTTCACAAGGAAGCTTTTGGGCTCTGCTTGGCAGGCTTTCGCCCCCAAGTCTTTTTCTGCCCCTGGGCTCGGCCCTGAACCTTTCCTGTAGAGGAGGGTTGAGAAGGCCGTCGCCACTGCTTAGAGCTTGATGCTCCGGGAGAGAGAGAACGCCTAAAAGATGGACGTTTATTCCTTTTGACTGGAAGGAAAGTAGACAGGGGAGGGCTGGCAGCCTTAGGCCTGGGGGGCAAGTCTAGTCAAGTGGCCCATTGAACCACTGAATCAGCTCACCATCCAACTGCTTCATATTGCCCGCAAAGAGAGAGAGGGAGACTGCTCCACATTGCCCTCACAGAGAGTGAGAGAGAGGGGGAGACTGCTCCACATTGCCCTCACAGAGAGTGAGAGAGAGGGGGAGACTGCTCCACATTGCCCTCACAGAGAGTGAGAGAGAGGGGGAGACTGCTCCACATTGCCCTCACAGAGAGAGAGAGAGAGGGGGAGACTGCTCCACATTGCCCTCACAGAGAGAGAGAGAGGGGGAGACTGCTCCACATTGCCCTCACAGAGAGAGAGAGGGGGAGACTGCTCCACATTGCCCTCACAGAGAGAGAGAGGGGTAGACTGCTCCACATTGCCCTCACAGAGAGTGAGAGAGAGGGGGAGACTGCTCCACATTGTCCTCACACAGAGAGAGAAAGGGGGAGACTGCTCAACATTGTCCTCACACAGAGAGAGAGGGGGAGAGAGAGGGGGAGACTGCTCCAAATTGTCCTTACAGAGAGAGAGAGGGGGGAGACTGCTCCACATTGTCCTCACAGAGAGAGAGAGAGTGGGGGAGACTGCTCCACGTTGTCCTCACAGAGAGAGAGAGAGAGAGAGAGAGAGAGAGAGAGAGAGAGAGAGAGAGAGAGAGAGAGAGAGAGAGAGAGAGAGAGAGAGAGGGGGGGAGACTGCTCCACATTGCCCTCAGAGAGAGAGAGAGGGGGGAGACTGCTGCACATTGCCCTCACAGAGAGAGAGAGGGGGGGAGACTGCTCCACATTGTCCTCACAGAGAGAGCGAGAGAGGGAGACTGTTCCACATTGTCGTCAGAGAGAGAGAGAGAGAGGGAGACTGCTCCACATTGCCCTGACAGAGAGAGAGAGAGAGAGAGAGGGGGGGAGACTGCTCCACATTGTCATCACAGAGAGAGCGAGAGAGGGGGGAGAGACTGCTCCACATTGTCCTCACAGAGAGAGAGAGAGAGGGGGGGGGGAGACTGCTCCACATTGTCATCACAGAGAGAGCGAGAGAGGGAGACTACTCCACATTGTCCTCACAGAGAGAGAGAGAGAGGGGGAGACTGCTCCACATTGTACTCACAGAGAGAGGGGGAGACTGCTCCAAATTGTCCTCACAGAGAGAGAGAGAGAGAGAGGGGGGGGAGACTGCTCCACGTTGTCCTCACAGAGAGAGAGAGAGAGAGAGAGAGGGGGGACTGCTTCACGTTGTCCTCACAGAGAGAGAGAGGGGGGGGGGGAGACTGCTCCACGTTGTCCTCACAGAGAGAGAGAGAGAGAGAGAGAGAGAGGGGGAGATTGCTCCACGTTGTCCTCACAGAGAGAGAGGGGGGGAGACTGCTCCACGTTGTCCTCAGAGAGAGAGAGAGAGAGAGAGGGGGAAACTGCTCCACATTGTCCTCACAGAGAGAGAGAGAGAGAGAGAGAGAGAGAGAGGGGGGAGACTGCTCCACATTGTCCTCACAGAGAGAGCGAGAGAGGGAGACTGTTCCACATTGTCGTCAGAGAGAGAGAGAGGGAGACTGCTCCACATTGCCCTGACAGAGAGAGAGAGAGGGGGGAGACTGCTCCACATTGTCATCACAGAGAGAGCGAGAGAGGGGGGAGAGACTGCTCCACATTGCCCTCACAGAGAGAGAGAGAGGGGGGAGACTGCCCCACATTGTCGTCACAGAGAGAGCGAGAGAGGAAGACTGCTCCACATTGTGCTCACAGAGAGAGAGAGAGGGGGAGACTGCTCCACATTGTACTCACAGAGAGAGGGGGAGACTGCTCCAAATTGTCCTCACAGAGAGAGAGAGAGAGAGAGAGAGAGAGAGAGGGGGGACTGCTCCACGTTGTCCTCACAGAGAGAGAGAGAGAGGGGGGACTGCTTCACGTTGTCCTCAGAGAGAGAGAGGGGGGGAGACTGCTCCACGTTGTCCTCACAGAGAGAGAGAGAGAGAGAGAGAGAGAGAGAGAGGGGGGGAGATTGCTCCACGTTGTCCTCACAGAGAGAGAGGTGGGGAGACTGCTCCACGTTGTCCTCAGAGAGAGAGAGAGAGGGGGGGAAGCTGCTCCACATTGTCCTCACAGAGAGAGAGAGAGAGAGAGAGAGAGAGAGAGAGGGGGGGGGGGGAGACTGCTCCACATTGTCCTCACAGAGAGAGAGAGTGAGGGGGGAGAGACTGCTCCACATTGTCCTCAGAGAGAGAGGGAGAGAGGGGGGGGGGACTGCTCCACATTGTCCTCACAGAGAGAGAGAGAGAGAGGGGGGGAGACTGCTCCACATTGTCCTCAGAGAGAGAGAGAGAGGGGGGACTGCTCTACATTGTCCTCACAGAGAGAGAGACTGTTCCACATTGTCCTCACAGAGAGAGAGAGAGAGAGAGAGAGGGGGGAGACTGCTCCACATTGTCCTCACAGAGAGAGAGAGAGAGGGGGGGGAGACTGCTCCACATTGTCCTCAGGAGAGAGAGAGAGAGAGAGAGAGAGAGAGAGGGGAGACTGCTCCACATTGTCCTCACAGAGAGAGAGAGAGAGAGAGAGAGAGAGAGGGGGGAGACTGCTCCACATTGTCCTCAGAGAGAGAGAGAGAGAGAGAGAGAGAGAGAGAGAGAGAGAGAGAGAAGGGGGGGGATACTGCTCTACATTGTCCTCACAGAGAGAGAGACTGTTCCACATTGTCCTCACAGCGAGAGAGAGAGAGAGAGAGCGAGAGAGAGAGGGGAGACTGCTCCACATTGTCCTCAGAGAGAGAGAGAGAGAGGGGGGAGACTGCTCCACATTGTCCTCAGAGAGAGAGAGAGGGGGGAGACTACTCCACATTGTCCTCACAGAGAGAGAGAGAGAGGGGGGGGACTGCTCCACATTGTCCTCACAGAGAGAGAGACTGTTCCACATTGTCCTGAGAGAGAGAGAGAGAGAGAGAGAGAGAGAGAGAGGAGACTGCGCCACATTGTCCTCACAGAGAGAGAGAGGGGGGGAGACTGCTCCACATTGTCCTCACAGAGAGAGAGAAAGAGGGGGGGGGGGGGGAGAGACTGCTCCACGTTGTCCTCACAGAGAGAGAGAGAGAGAGAGGGGGGGGGGAGAGACTGCTCCACGTTGTCCTCACAGAGGGGGGAGAGACTGCTCCACGTTGTCCTCACAGAGAGAGAGAGGGGGAGGACTGCTCCACGTTGTCCTCACAGAGAGAGAGAGAGAGAGGGGGGGAGAGACTGCTCCACGTTGTCCTCACAGAGAGAGAGAGGGGGGGGAGACTGCTCCACGTTGTCCTCACAGAGAGAGAGGGGGGGGGGGGAGAGACTGCTCCACGTTGTCCTCACAGAGAGAGAAAGAGGGGGAGAGACTGCTCCATGTTGTCCTCACAGAGAGAGAGAGAGAGGGGGGGAGAGACTGCTCCACATTGTCCTCACAGAGAGAGAGAGAGAGGGGGGAGACTGCTCCACGTTGTCCTCACAGAGAGAGAGGGGGGGGGAGAGACTGCTCCACGTTGCCCTCACAGAGAGAGAAAGAGGGGGAGAGACTGCTCCATGTTGTCCTCACAGAGAGAGAGAGAGAGAGGGGGGGAGAGACTGCTCCACATTGTCCTCAGAGAGAGAGAGAGAGAGAGAGAGAGAGAGAGGGGGGGAGAGACTGCTCTACATTGTCCTCACAGAGAGAGAGAGAGAGGGGGGAGAGACTGCTCCACGTTGTCCTTACAGAGAGAGAGGGGGGGAGAGACTGCTCCACATTGTCCTCACAGAGAAGAGAGAGAGAGAAATCACTCTACATTGCAGTTTCTCTCTGGAAGCAATGTTGTGCAGTCTCTCCCTCTGTGAGGGCAATGTGAAGTGGCCACTCTCTCTGTGTAGGCAGTGCTGTGCAGGCACAGGCCTCTGCACTGGGCCCCGGGACAAAATTAAGGGCACCGTGGGCCTGGTGTGGCAGTGGAGCAGGTTTAGGAGTGCCAGGGTCCAGGGATATGGTATAAGTAATGTTCTATCCCAGCTCTCCTCTTATTGGCCACCCTCATGCTTTTCCAGGACCCTGTGCTGGCTGGTGCCAAGACTTGGTTGCAGTCACACAGGTGTAATGCTAGGGAAGCCTGGCACTTGATTTACCAAGCTTCCGTAAGAGCCGCGTGTCGGTGTGTGCTCGTTTCCCAGCCATCAGAATACAGTAGTCATTGCACACCTAATACATAATGAGAGTTCTGGAAATAAGGTGGAGTTCAAAGAATAAGATGAGATAACATCTAATACCTACAGAAAGTAATGGAAATAAGGTGGAGTTCAAAGTGAATTACCTGGAGGGATTGGCATTTAGGAGGTTAAAATAGGCAGGGAGGAAATTAGATATCACCTCCTCACTGCCTGTCAAATGCCCCTGAAAAGTGACCTGAGCATTGATCACTTTTCAGTGGAGTGGCAGTGCCTGCTAAGAGTACAAGCCTTTGGGCTCACACTGGTGCTCAACATTTTTTTTTTTTTGGGGGGGGGGGGGGGCAAGCAAACTGAAAAAAAACATCAAATGCAGCCACTGTGCCCCATCATATGCAGCCTCTGTGACACCCCCTCCGCACACTCGCTGCCTGACTGACAGTTACCCCATCTTGGTGGTAGGTCAGGCAGTGGGTGATGGCGGCGAGCTGTGGGGCATGCAGTGGGTCAGGTGACGGCTCCTGTCCTATATCGCTCCCATGCGTCTCTTCTTCTGGTCTGCTAAATGTCCAATAGGAATGCCTGTGCTTTCAACCAATCAGGTGACGGGTATTATACCCGCGCTTCCTGATTGGCGGAGAGGTGGTTCAGTGTTAGAAAAGAGAACATTAATTTGCTTTTCTAACACACCTGGGTGGGCTCATGGCGCAATGCTCTGCGCTCCGAGTCCACCTTTTTTGAAGCCTATTAGAGCCTATGGCACAAATCAGGTGCTTAAAAAACAAAACAAAAAAAAACACCACTGTAATTCAGGCACTCGGCATTTGAAAAGGGGTCAGACGCCTGAACAGAGGGTAGCCACAATAATGCATGAATCTATGCATTTTACATATAGGGAGTGGCATAATGGAGGGGGAAGTGCCCGTGTGCCCTTAATGGACAGGCTGCCACTGTGCTGGTGGTTTTCCATAGCCGCTGTCCCTCAGACTTCTAATTAGGTTGTGCGTTTTTGCTGCATTTTCTGGAATTGCATCAAAGATGCAGCATGCAGGACTTTTTGTGCTCTTTCAGAACATGCAGCAAAAACGCACAAACTAATAGAAGTCTAACGAACCAGGGGTAACATGCAGGAAGACTGGCACTACACCAGCACTGCAGCATGCCAGTGTGACCCCACATCATAACATCTAGGAAGGAAAGCAACAGTCACAGGCTGTAATATAACATTTAAGCTGCAGAGAGGGGAGAGAGAGTGGGAATGGAGGGAGGAGAAGCTCACTTGTCACTTGGATGCAATTGACAGTCCCAGGAGGCTCACTTGTTTTTTCTTTTTTTTAAGGCTGTGGCTGCCGAGCTCAGCCGACTGCTCAGGTTTAACTTTCCCGGCCACACATTCTCTTCAGACAACACACGGGCTGCCTGGAGTGTGGCAGGGAAAGGAGAGCAGATTCCATTCCAGCCTATGATAGAGCTTTGTGTGGAGGAGGGAGGGGCTGGGCTAAACTAACACAGACTGTCAGCCCTATGACAGAGCTCATCGCTGCCTTGCAGTATTGAATCTGGCCGTGCCTGCCACCCGAGCTGCTGCACTCGGCCAGCTCAGCAGCCTTTGTGCAGGACATTAGAGCAGTAGTGATGTCCAGTTCATGAACGAATCGTTCTTTTGAACCGGTTCTTTTTAGTGAACTGGATGAATCGATTCTTTTCAGTGAACTGATTCGTTTGAAACAGTTCACTCTGCACTCAGTACATAGCAGAGCAGCAGAGCTGGCAGTGGTAATATTATCCTAGAGTGAGAGAGCTCGGCCCCTCCCTGCAACCAATCAGCTGACTTCAAGCACAGTGACACTCAGGAACTGGATACAAACTTAAAACAAGAGCCAGGAGTACACAGTACACTGAGTTAAAGAATCGAACAGTACACCGAGTTTAAAGAATCGTACAAGTTACGAGTTAAAGATCGTACAAGTTACCGAGTTAAAGAATCGTATCAGTTTTTAAACCAGTACACTGAAAGAACCACGAGTCACCACCAGTAAAACAATACACTAAACCAATGAAGTAGCAGCAGTGATCAGGTGGTACGGACAGCCTAAGGACCTTTCACACTCATGCGACTTGTCCTGCGACTTGAGACTGCAAAGTCACATGACAAGTCACACCCCATGATTTCCAACGAGTTCAGTTCATATCTGTGCGACTTCAAAGTAGTTTTTGTACTACTTTTGTCTGACTTTGATGCGACTTGTGGCAGAGACCTCAAGATTACACAAACATTGCTTCAAGTCATGGCAAAAATCATGGCAAAAGCACTTGACTTTCAAGTCGCACAAGTGTGAAAATAGCCTTAACGATTGGATTTTACTACCAGGGGTACTTCGCCCATGGTAGTGGTAGTAAAATCTGATCATCATTCCTGCGCATGCGCTGTAAAGACTATGGGAAAATCTGATGGCTAGCAAATGTTAACTGTGAAGTTGGCCCATCAGAATGCAGTTCACATGCACAAAACCCGCTTTTCATTTAGGCTCCATTTTCCACTTGTGTAACTTGTCTGCGACTTTGTACTCTATGATTTCCAATGAGTATTATTCGTATCTGTGCGACTTCAAAGTAGTCCCTGCACTACTTTGGTCCCACTTTGATGCAACTTGAGATCCATAGACCTCCGGAATACACAGGCATTGCTTTAAAGTCGCATCAAAATTGAGGCAGAATTGTGCAACTTTCAGGCTGCGTTAGCCTGAAAAGCCAGAAAGTTGCACGATTATGCCGCGACTTGAAGCCATGCCTGTGTATTCTGGAGGTTTATGGAACTCAAGTCACATTACAATGGGACCAAAGTAGTGCAGGGACTACTTTGAAGTCGCTGTGACTTGAAGTCGCACAGATATGAATGGTACTCATTGGAAATCGGGTACTTCTTGTCATGCAACTTTGCAGTCCCAAGTCGCAGGACAAGTTGCACAAGTGGAAACAGAGCCTAAATGAAAAGCGGGGTTTGTGTGCATGTGAACTGCATTCTGGGGCAACTTCACAGGTAACATTGCTATCCATCAAATTTGCGGAAACCTAGGCTCAGGGCCGGTTCACACTGCAGCATAGTGCAAAATCGCATGCGATTTGCACTGCAGTGCAAATCACAGGCGATGTCTGTGCAATGCGATTTCAGCAATACAGATAGTATGGTTGAAATCGTATCGCATTCGGACTAAACTCGCACAGGACCCTTTTTTTGGTCCGCACCAGAATCGGATCGCATAGCACTCATGCGATCCGATTCATGTCCAAACTGACACTTCGCAGTGCGACATGCGAACTGAAATGGGGGTGCCATTAACATTGCATGACACTCCCCAGCAGTTCACATATGTCGTTGTGAACTGTCGTGCGAGTTGGGTGCGATGCAGGAACCCGTCGTGGAATCGCAGGTTCCCGCATCGCACAAGTGTGAACCCAGCCTAACACAGCTGTTTGTGTATCACCAAAATGCATGACACTGCGCTAATCTGACAACAATGGAATAATTGTCAATTGACAACCAATTGTGCTCTGCGCCGATGAACTAAATCAAAGTAAACATTACCAGGACCTGCCAACCTTCTGTGTGAATCAGTCTTCTGATTCTACTCATTTAAGAAGGTTGAATCAGAGCTTCGGTTCACTTGCTTGTCAGTAGACTCAGCAAGTGAACCGAAGAATCGATTCATTGAATCGGTTCATTTCAGTGAGCAGTTCGAAATGAACCGATTCATTTTAACCACTTTCAGACCGGACCATTTTGCTGGTAAATGACCAGAGGTCTTTTTACACTTTGGCACTGCGCTGCTTTAACTGGTAATTGCGCGGTCATGCAATGTTGTACCCAAACAAAATTTGCGTCCTTTTCTTCCCACAAATAGAGCTTTCTTTTGATGGTATTTGATTGCCTCTGCGATTTTTATTTTTTGCGATATAAACGTAAAAAGACCGCAAATTTGAAAAAAAATGATATTTTCTACTTTTTGTTATTAGAAAAATCAATAAACTCAATTTTTAGTCATACATTTAGGCCAAAATGTATTCAGCCACATGTCTTTGGTAAAAAAAAAGTCAATAATTGTATATTTATTGGTTTGCGCAAAAGTTGTCACATCTACAAACTAAGGTACGTTTTCTGGAATTTACGCAGCTTTTAGTTTACGACTGCCTATCTCATTTCTTGAGGTGCTAAAATGGCAGGGCAGTACAAAACCCCCCCAAATGACCCCATTTTGGAAAGTAGACCCCCTAAGGAAATTGATAAGAGGCATGTTGAGCCCATTGAATATTTTATTTTTTTGCCTCAAGCGATTGAATAATGACAAAAAAAAATTTTTTTTATTTTTTTTACACAAAGTTGTCACTAAATGATATATTGCTCACACATGCTATGGGCGTATGTGAAATGACACCCCAAAATAAATTCTGCTGCTTCTCCTGAGTACGGGGATACCACATATGTGGGACTTTTTGGGAGCCTAGCCGCGTACGGGGCCCCGAAAACCAAGCACCGCCTTCAGGCTTTCTAAGGGCGTAAATTTTTGAGTTCACTTCTCACTACCTATTACAGTTTTGAAGGCCATAAAATGCCAAGATGGCACAAAACCCCCACAAATGACCCCATTTTAGAAAGTAGACACCCCAAGCTATTTGCTGAGAGGCATGTTGAGTTCATGGAATATTTTATATTTTGCCACAAGTTGCGGGAAAATTACAAACTTTTTTTTTTTTTTTTTTTTTTTTAACAAAGTTGTCACTAATGATATATTGCTCATGCATGCCATGGGCATATGTGAAATGACACCCCAAAATAAATTCTGCTGCTTCTCCTGAGTACGAGGATACCACATATGTGGGACTTTTTGGGAGCCTAGCCGCGTACGGGGCCCCGAAAACCAAGCACCGCCTTCAGGCTTTCTAAGGGCGTAAATTTTTGAGTTCACTTCTCACTACCTATTACAGTTTTGAAGGCCATAAAATGCCAAGATGGCACAAAACCCCCACAAATGACCCCATTTAGAAAGTAGACACCCCAAGCTATTTGCTGAGAGCATGTTGAGTCCATGGAATATTTTATATTTTGCCACAAGTTGCGGGAAAATTACAAACTTTTTTTTTTTTTTTTCACAAAGTTGTCACTAAATGATATATTGCTCACGCATGCCATGGGCATATGTGAAATGACACCCCAAAATAAATTCTGCTGCTTCTCCTGAGTATGGGGATACCACATATGTGGGACTTTTTGGGAGCCTAGCCGCGTACGGGGCCCGAAAACCAAGCACCGCCTTCAGGCTTTCTAAGGGCGTTACAGTTTTGAAGGCCATAAATGCCAAGATGGCACAAACCCCCCCCAAATGACCCCATTTTGGGAAAGTAGACACCCCTAAATTTAGGGGTACACTAGTGAGACTAGGTAATAAATGGCGGGTGCCCTGAAACTATAAAAAGATAACTAACCAACCAGCGTCACCTGTAACAGTTATATGGTGATCACTGGTGAAAGGGTTAACTAGGGGGCAATCGGGGGCTTTATGCGGTAGTATATGGGGGTCCCTGGCGCTATAAAAAGCTGCAGCGAACCTAAATACCTACCTGCCTAACTAGCGTCACCTGTGACACTAATACAGCGATCAGAAAAACGATCGCTTATTAGGCTGGGTTCACACTGGAGCGATGCGGGAACGCCACGAAATGCGCGGCGGGTTCCCGCATCGCATGCCTCCCGGCGGCAGTTCACACTGCCCTATGCGAACTGCTGGGAGTGTCAGTGAAAGGTTACTGACACCCCCAGATCAGTTCGCATATCGCAGTGCGATCTGCAAACTCGGATCGCATGGTGTGAACACCCATGCGATCCGATTCTGCTGCGGGCCAAAAAAAGGGTCCCGTGCGAATTTGCGCGGGTGCGGCGGGTGGGCAGAATGGCTGAACTCGAATCGCACAGAGATCGGATGTGATTTGCACTGCAGTGCGGTGCGAATCACATCCGTTCTCATAAACCCTGCAATGTGAACCCAGCCTTAGTGACACTGGCGACGGTGGTGATCACGGGTTAAACCTTTATTGGGGGGGTTAGGGGGGTACCTTAGAACTAAAGGGGGCTAACCCTAACTGCCCTAACAGTTATTAGTCACAAATGACACCCGCCGGGTGATCAGGGGGTTAAACCTTTATTAGGTAATAAATGGCGGGTGCCCTGAAACTATAAAAAAATAACTAACCAACCAGCGTCACCTGTAACAGTTATATGGATGATCACTGGTGAAAGGGTTAAACTAGGGGGCAATCAGGGGGCTTTATGCGGTATTATATGGGGTCCTGTCACTATAAAAAGCTGCGGCGAACCTAAATACCTACCTGCCTAACTAGCGTCACCTGTGACACTAATACAGCGATCAGAAAAATGATCGCTTATTAGGCTGGGTTCACACTGGAGCGATGCGGAAACGCCGCGAATCCGCGGCGGGTTCCCGCATCGCATGCCTCCCGGCGGCAGTCACACTGCCCTATGCGAACTGCTGGGAGTGTCAGTGAAATGTTACTGACACCCCCAGATCAGTTCGCATATCGCAGTGCGATCTGCAAACTCGGATCGCATGGTGTGAACACCCATGCGATCCGATTCTGCTGCGGGCCAAAAAAAGGGTCCCGTGCGAATTTGCGGCGGGTGCGGCGGGTGCAGGCGGGTGTGGCGGGGGTGGCGGCGGGGGGCGGCGAATGGCTGAACTCGAATCGCACAGAGATCGGATGTGATTTGCACTGCAGTGCGGTGCGACATCACATTCGTTCTCATAAACCGCTGCAATGTGAACCCCAGCCTTAGTGACACTGGCGACGGGGGGGTGATCACGGGGTTAACCTTTATTGGGGGGTTAGGGGGGTACATTAGAACTAAAGGGGGCGAACTCTAACTGCCCTAACAGTTATTACAGTCACAAATGACACCAATTGCAAAAAAAAAAAAAAAAAAAAAAAAAAATGACATTGGTGTCACTGTGACTGGGGGGCAGGGTAATTGGGGGGTGATCGGGGTAAAGGGGGGTGTGAGTGTGCCTGGCATGTTCTACTGTGTGTGTAGAGTGTTGGTGCAACTTACTGATCCGCTCTCCTCCGTGTCGGAACGAAAAATACCGACACGGAGGAGAGAATACATCACTTCCTCTCCTGTGTTTACATTACAGGAGAGGAAGTGATGTCACCGGGATTTCTATTCGTCGGGAGCGATCGCGAGGGGGTGGCCATGAATGAATGGCCGTCCCCTCGTCCGGGATCGCTCCCGTACGAAAACCGACCGCCGCAGGCACCGGGCTGGGCCCGATCGGGCCCCCGACCCGCGGGAGGCAAGGGACGTACATGTATGTCCTTATGCCTGCCCGTGCCATTGTACCGACGTACATCGGCGTGCGGCGGTCGGCAACTGGTTAAAGATCCGAACTTCCCATCACTATAGAGCAGCCCAGGGGGCATTTGCATCCCTGCCCCCTGGCCCAGCCCGCCCCTGAGAGTAGATTTAACCCCTTAAATTTTTTGGACCGAATTTGTCTAATTCTTCTCCAAACAAACGTTCCCCTTTAAACGAGAACCCAATCAAATGCTTCTTGCATGATAGCTCGGCTGCCCAATTCTTTAGCCACAGGGCCCTTCGCATGTGTACCAACAGGAGAGACAAACGAGATGCCTGTTGGACAGAGTCCAAAATCGCATCAATCATAAAACACAGAATTTGAGGCATTTCTGCACAATTCTCCACTTCCCCACTGGGAAGGAGGCCAAGCATCTGCTTAACCTGTTCCTTGAGGAACTGACACAACCCCACGGCTGCGACTGTAGGTTGCACCACAGCGCCAGTCATGGAAAAGGAGGCTTTTAATAATGTTTCCAACCTCTTATCAGTTGGATCTTTAAATACCTGAGCATTATCCAACGGACAGGTCAGGTTTTTATTCACGCAAGAAACAGCCGCATCAACAGATGGGGACCCCCCATTTCTTGGTGAAACTTTCCTCCAGAGGATAATGCAAAGAAAACCTTTTAGGGAGGAACAAACAGTTTATCGGGATTTCCCCAATCCTCATACATCAATTTATCCATTAAGGGATGAATTGGAAAGGAAAAGCAGTCTGTGGGATTTTCCTGACTCCCAGGGAAGAAACAGAGGACGTAGCGACTTCAGTAGCAGGCATTCTGAATGTGGTACGCACCAATTCAGTATAATACTGCACCTGCTTTCTGAGCGCCTGGGAGGAGGGGACTCTCTCCTCTTCCTCTGATTCCTCCGACTGCTCAAGATCCTTGTCCCAAGATAGGGATCTCTCCTCATTGTCAGAAGAATCATCTGAAAGAGGAATTTCAGCAGAGGGAGGGGACCCCTTTTCCTGCTATCTTTCAGGGAAGCAGAAATAAAATTCATGATTCTCCCTTCAAAACCCTCCAATGTAGCCCTAAGGGAATCCTCAGTGACATATACCGGGCTGAAACATTAGGAGAGGCTGCAAAACCTGACAGGGGCACTGACTCATCCTATGAGGCTGGCTCCAGTCTTGCAGGGGGGATGGTAACTTACAGGCATTTTTCGAACCCTTGGACCTAGGCGGTGATTTACCAGTGCCCTTGTTACCTCCCTCTGAGACCCTCTTACGAGGAGACATAGTCCTAAGCTACAAAGCAGAGGTACTAATACAAAGTGCAATCACTGTTGTGCTAAAAGTCTCACAATAAAATATATATGCTTAATACTGAACAACCTGATGCTGAGTAGGTGTCTAAGGTTTGCCTGGATCCAATCCCCTGGGATGCTTACTGCCCACAGCTCCTGTGTCTCTCGCTTACAGCCCCCTGATGCTCTGGGCTTTTAAAACAGTCAAAAAATATCAGTACAGCGCAAATACAAAATAATACAAAAAAATTTCATAAAGTGAAAAATAAAAAGTCCATATAGTGAATAATAAAATATAAGGGAAGTTCAGAAAGCGTCCACTTGTGCAATGTGTCTTCAATCAATATATCAAGTGACGATGTGATCCCTTCACCATTGAGCAAGTTGAACTCTCACCTCAACAAGTGGACCCCTGATATATCAGATAGGTCAAAAACGCATGTTCCCATCAAGGGTAGATCATAAGGTTACAGCAGACCAAGCGGAAGCATTTCCAGGTAAGGTTCTCCTCCGTATCATCAGATCAATGTGATATCATATATGAAAAAGAACAGGCAAATCTAGTGCTCTCCGTTGATGCCAATTTATTAAAACAAATAAATAAAAGACAAATACCACTCACATTTGTAAGCACTGATCTCCAGTGCTGAGTGCTAAGACAAAAAATACCATGCATGGATCAGTGTGTCAGCTGGCGGATGACGTCACGACGCAGGTCACGTGGTCCGTACGCGTTGCGTCCCAGAGAGTAGGCGGGACTTCATCAGCGGTGACGGAATGACGTCGGACGGCCGCTTTTATACCAACACACTAATATAGAACCAATACAAAGCGGAGTTATGCGCAAGACAGATACCGTAGACAGCACGTATCAAACGTGACACCGGAACATAGATCTGCGCTCACTCCAAACACAGGAAGGAGAGAGAAAGTATTAAAAAATATATATGCTATGGAGAAGTTAAAACCAAACCAGAGAGAGACAAAAATATAGTCTGCTGATTAGCAACAAGATACAATCCTCTAATTATTCTCACATAAACTATGTGGAGAAAGAAAGAGGATATTGCCTAAAGAAAGCAGTACAATATAATCTCCTGGTAAGTCAAATATAACCAAAATAAAAACCTAGTAAATATACCCGCAATGCCGCTGACGCCATCAGAAAGCTACACTGATCCACACATGGATTAATAAAAATGAGTACCAAAATATAAATCAAAACAAAAATAAGATAAAAATAAAAATAAAAATAAAAATGAAAATAAATATAAAAATAAAAATACAAATAAGTAAATGTGAAAATAAAAATAAAAATAAAGATAAATATAAAAATAAAAATAAAAATAAAAATAAAAAAATAAAAATAAATGAAAAT